>NC_064829.1:65524786-65827816 GCF_024166365.1 Elephas maximus indicus | reverse complement strand
ATGATGCCTGGGTCTGGTTTCTAAGACTGCTAAGTTCCCTGGAGAAGAAGGAAAAGACTGAACGATTGCAGTTGAGGCCAAAACTGGCAGTGTGACGAGGCAGCACACGGGTTGGGGATGGTACAATTTGGTGGGAATGGTGATTCCACTTCTTTGCTAACCTCGAGGTTGTAGGATCTCACAATGATCATGGGACCACCCACACTGAATCAGATGCACCCAGGTGGGCCCAAGGAATTATAATTTTTGAAACTCCTAGGTGATTTCATCCACAGCTGGGTTTGGGCCACTTCATTCAATGGATGGGAGAAACCAAGGCCCAGAGGGGTCACAAGCCCTGCTTAAGATCCCAGGGCCAGTCCTCGATGGGCTGGGACCAGAACCCAGAGCATCTGACTACTATTCTTCCTGCAATCATCACACATACTGATATACCACTGAATGGCCCTGCTTCCAGTAAAGCAATAAGGAAAATGTAAATTCTTCTAACCATAGTGTAGGTCAACCTCAGCCTCACTGAGGTGTTGTCCAGACCATGTTCCCTGTGGAGGAAGAACATACGAGGGCACCAGTTAGGACGCTTGGCTTCTCCCAGGAAAATCCCACTGAGATGAAGAACTGGCTGTGGCGGAGAGGGCTGGGAAGGAGCGAGGTTGCTTCCATTCTTACTTTGGGATTTATGAAAACTGCCACTCACAGACCTCTCTGCAAAAATGTAGGGGTAAAGAACCAGCTATCAATGCATCTTGCAGCCCGTTAGGGTTGTGATGGAATTTTTGTCCAGGTCCAGGCTGAGCTAGCCCATAGAACCAGCTCTTCCAAGTGGAGCTGGGGCGCTGGATCCCTCCTAGGAGACCCCAGCCATCCTGGCACAGCACAGGCCAGGGGGAGCACACCCCTTACCGGGTGGCTTTCCTCCACCAGATGACCCCTGGACTGGGATCGCTGTGAGGTGGAGGGCTGCAACCAGCTCCTGCCAACTGTCCCGTGCTCAGCTAGAAGGAGGGCTGGAAGTGGAGGCTGTGGATGTGCTCCTTTCCTGGGGCTTGGGGTGGGGCTGTTGGAAAGGTAAAAAAAAGTTCATTTTGTCTTCCTCACAAATGACCACTCCCCTTCCTGGAGAAGCCACAGCCAGAATAAAAGAGGGGACCCCTCTGCTCTGGCCATTCCCACCACCCCTCCCCAAACTGGAACACAAGGGAAATGGAGACCACCAGCTACTGTGATCTCTCTGGGCCTTAATTAACATTTTCCTTGGCTTTGGCTGAGTGAGCCAGGTAAACCTTTGCTAAGTGTTTATCTTAATGTGAGTACCTGGCCAACAACTACAAGTACCTGGCGCAGGTAATACAGCAGGGCTTGAAGCTGCTGGTGGATTCGAACTGCCAGCTTTTTGGTTAGTAGTGAGCTCCTAACCACTGTACCACCAGGTATCCTTTATACTTGTAACCCTTAACCTGTTGCCGTCAAGTCAATTCTGACTCATAGCCACAACCCTGGTGGTGTACTGGTTAAGAGCTATGGCTCCTAACCAAAAGGTCAGCAGTTCGAATCCACCAGGTGCTCCCTGGAAACTCTATGGGGCACTTCTACTCTGTCCTATAGGATCGCTATGAGTCACTACCTATAGCACATCTCAATTTGGCTAGCCACCTTTCAAGTGCCCAATAGCCATAGGTGGCCAGTATTTTAGACAACACCCATCTAAAGGAAGAGAAAATGTAGCCCCAACCTTAGGGAGTTTATAATTTCATCAGGACAGAATATACCCTCTTCTTGCCCCGATGACTTGGGAATTGCATGCATTCCCTTCACACAAGCACATAAATATGTTCAAAAATTTGCTCATTTATTGCTTGGACTTTCTTTTTTTTTTCCATGGAAAAGATTTTTTTTATAATAGGCCCATCTTCCCTCCCCCCCAAAATTTAAACCATCATGTGACATCTAAGATTGCTGATTAAAATATATAGGAATATTCCAGCAAGTACAAATAGTACTTCCCCGCCCACTCCCCCCCACCACTCACCCACTGGAAGCTTCCACATTTCTCTTGCAGATTTTTCACATTAACATTTGTTTTATTCAACAAGTACTAACTGATTATCCAATGCAGTGGTTTTCAAAGTTTGGTCCAGGGACCCCTGGGGGTCCCAGAGATGCTTTTAGGGAGTCCATATGGTCCAAGCTATCTTCAAAAAATCCTGGTACTAGACTTTGTCTTTTTCGTTCTCATTCTCTTATGAGTGTACAGTGGAGTTTTTCAGTAGCTACATGATGGGTGTGAGTGCAAGACCAAAAAAGCCCTGGAGGCACAGTGATTAAGAGCTCAACTGCTAACTGAAAGGTGGGTGGTTCGAATCCACCAGCTACTCCGTGGGAGAAAGATGCGGCAGTCTGCTCCCGTACAGCCTTGGAAGCCCTATGGGGGCTGTTCTACTCTGTCCTATAGGATCATTGTGAATAGGAATTGACTCGACGGCAACGGGTTTAAAGCAAGACCCAATACAGAAGCAGATATGGGAATCCAGAGATTTGCTGTTAAGCCAGACATTAAAGGGATTTGCAAAAATATAAATCAATGTTACTCTTCTCACTACATTTAAATCAAATCCCTGTCCTCGCTACACTTCTTTGTATCTGAAAATATAGCTATTTTCCATAAAACTATTATTTATTTTAACATTTAATATGTCTATTATTGTTTTAAATAAATTGATATTTATTTCATTCTTAGATTTAATTTCTAATGCAGTAAATAGTATGAGATATAATCTGCATAAAATCTCTTTGGAGTCCTCAATAATTTTTAAAATAATTCCGACATCGAAAAGTTTGCGAATCACTCATCTAGTGTGTGCCAGGCTCTGTGCTAAGCTCTGAGGACACCAAGGTAAATAAGCATAAGTGATATAGCCCCTCAAAGAGTTCCACCTCCTGGTGTCTCTCTCCCTGTCTTCACTATCTACTATGACTTCTTATGAAGAGCCACTAGCATTTAGGTAACATTGAAGGTGTCCTGTCTAGAGAGCCTGATAACTGCACTGTTACCTGTAAAAGTTGAGCGACCATATAATTTATTGTCCAAACTGGGATACTTTATGTGAGTAAAAAAGAACATGCTATTAATGGTTATGCTGGGATGACAATCACACTGTGACAGTATCTGGCAAACCAGGACATATGGTCACCCTACAGAAAAGTTTGTTTGTGGTCTTGGAAATAACTGGAGATACAGGCTGGGAAAGTCTCCATGGGTGGGAGAGAGAAATTCTGCTGCCGTGCATATGCGGGTGATGATATACTGAGCCACTCTGGACCTAAGGGATGGGCAACTGGGGCCCAGAGAGGGAAGTTACAACCAGAGAGCTTGGGTGGAGACAAGCAAGAAGAATAACATGGCTTTAGCTGGGGCTGACATCTTTGGCGTTGGGCCTACCCCAGTCTTTGTGTTGTTTTTGTTAGTTGCTGTCAAGTCAGCTTTGACTCACGATGACCTCATATACAACAGAATGAAACACTGCCCAGTCCCATTCCATCCATATGATCACTGGCATGTTTGAGTCCACTGTTGCAGACACTGTGTCAACCCATCTTACTAAAGGTTTTCCTCCACTTCACCAAACATGATGTCCCCTTTCAGCAATTGGTCTTTCCTGGTGATGTGTTCAAAGTAACAATATTCTGTCATGATCCACAGGGTTTTCATTAGCTAATTTTTGGAAGTAGATCATGAGACCTTTTTCCCTAGTCTGTCTTAGTCTACAGCTAGGCTCTCTCCAGCTCATTGTCGTTTATTAAAAATTCGAATAAGAACAAACAAGAATTCTTACGATTACACAGTGGAAGGGTAATGGTTAGGACGGGGTATACTCTCAAAGACCTTTTGGAGATACATGGTGAGCAGAAAGGACCTTGTTTATGTACACTTGACTCCATCATCACCCTCCGAGAGGAAGAAGATAAGTTTACCCAATCGAGTTTGTGCATTATTTTATTTTATATCCTTGCAAGTTTTCAAGTTAACTTCTGAGATCCCCTGATGAGTGGAGTTTTAGAACTGTCACATATCTTTACTGTCCTAAATTGAACAGGTACAAACGAGTAGGTTTCAGATTTGTTCGGAAGGCTGATGGCTTTGGCCAAGCATAGAGATAAGGCCTTGTCCCACAAACTGAGCCTGAGCAGTGCACTGGGGGCATGTCAGCATCTTTTCAGCCAGGTTTGAAAATTAATTTGGAGCCCAGCTGTTCGCAGCTAACTGGATGCATCTGCCCTTGTTCCAGAGGTGCTGTCTTCGTTTCCTGGGGCTGTTATAACAAAATCCCACTTAGTGGGTGGCTGGTTCTAAGGAACAAACATTGATTGTCTTACAGTTCTGCAGGCTAGAAGTCTGAATACAAGGTGTTGGAAGGCCGTGCTCTCTCTGTTGGCTCCAGCAGAAGACCTTCCTTTGTCTCTTCCAGTTTCTGTAGCCTTGACGTTCCTCAGTTTGTAGACGGATACTCATGTGCTGCCTTCCCCCTGTGTCTTGCTCTGTTTCCATGTCTGTCCTTCTCTTTTATAAGAGGCTGGCTCAGAAGGAATTAGGGTTAGGACCCATCCTACTCTGGTTTGATTTTGTTAACTGGTAACAAAAGAAAGGCCCTATTTCCACACAAGGACACGTTCACAAGTGCAGGGCTTAGGAGATCAACACATCTTTTTAGAGGACACAGTGCAAGTCGTAACAGGAACCAAAGCCTCAGGGAGCCCAGGTCCATGAGATGTTCTGTTCCACGAGCTCTGGCCAGCTCTGAACTGAGGGTCAGGAGACCAGGAGTCTAGGCCCAGCTCAGCTACTGGTAGCTGTGGGCCTTGCCTTTTAATTCCTATTTTTTACAGGTAATTGGAGGTTAAAAAAAAAGTCTTTCAAGGTCATTGTGATGATTACAAGTGAGTTTGTCAAGGAGCTTTGGAAACTGCCAACAGCATAAGGCAGTGTTGTGTATACTATATGCAAAATAAAACCTACAGCAGAGGTTTCCCCAAAGTCAGCAGAAAGGTCCTGTTTTAATAAAGTAATGATCCGGTCACAAGTTAGAAAATGACCGCCATTCTTTTCACAGCTGCAAGCGATAAAAGAAGGGAGGGAGGAAGGGAAGAGGGAGAAAGAGAGAGTGAAGATAAAATTAGAGAGACAAGATTGGTTCCTTTAACTTGGAATTCAATCCTGTCATCTCCTTGACAACTGGCCCTGCCGAGGGACAGGGGGCAGAGGTCAGGTCCCAGGGGCTCACCTGCCTCAGCAGAAATCCAGGCCTGGGGCCTGCCTCATCGGTAAACTGGAAAACCTGAAGTGGGAAGCTCCTGGCCAGCCTGCACGGCCTGCCGTCTCCCCTCAGACTAAGGGTTGGTGGAAGGGCCTCAAACACACAGGGCTGCTGCCTCTGTGGGCCATGGGATGTGAAAAAGCCACCACAGGAGAGCCAGATGGGGTGAGGGTCCCTGACTAAGAGTAACAGGAAGTTCTGCCCTGGACCTGGAGTCTGAAGACCCTTCCAGAGCTCTGTCTTCTGAAAGACAATGGCCTCTGTACCCCTCCCCCCAATAGCTAGAGAAACAATGTGGCAGGTCTCTGCAGTGCTGTTATGGCTGGCAGTTTTTGTTATCTCCCCACACCAGGCCTGACTCAAATCCTAAGTTTGGACCAGGTCACTGGCAGGCAGGGCCAGGTCACGCTCTCAGTGGCCAGTCCACGTACCTTTGGCCCCCTTAAGCAACGTTCGTGTTCAGGCTATAGAGCCATTAGAAGCTGAATGCTTGGGTCAAATTCGACTTCAGAACCATCATTCTGTAGTCCCTGGCTGGTGCAAATGGTTAAGTCCTTGGCTGCTAACTGGAAGGTTGGAAGTTCAAATTCACACAGGAGAGCCTTGGAAGAAAGGCTTGGCGATCAGCCATTGGAAACCCTTTGGAGCACAGTTCTACTCTGACACATAATGGGGTCTCCATGAGTTGGAATCGACTTGATGGCAATTAGTTATAGACATTGTAGGTCAAGCAAATTTGGTGAGAGCAGGAATCTGGGGCCCCTCAACTCATGCCAGACAGACAAAATAATAATAAAAATACTAGCTACCATTCATTGAGCACCTACTCTCTGGATATAGCTTCTCTGAAGGACATACGATGCCCTCTCCATCTTATCCATGATGAAACTGACCCTGAGAGCAATTGACTAACACACCACCTAACAGATAGGATTTGCATTCATGTTGCCAGAGCCCTCGTTCTTCCCCTGCCACGATGGGGCCCCTCATTAGGAAATGAAAACCAGCAGAAGACTCATCCTAAGAAAGCAGTGACAAGACAAAGTAGCCCCTGTCCCCAAGACCCACACGGTTGAGGAATGGCCCTTTTGTACCAGAACTCCAGGATAAATCAGGAAGGCCAGCATCTGAACCTCACAGGAAATGAATCCCTAGCAAGGGCGGGTCTGGACCGGCATCCTTAAGTGAATTCTCTTGCTTTGTGGTTTCCCATTAACCTGCTTACTGTCATCAGAGCGGCTGCTCCTATTTGTTAAGGCCCATAGATGGACCATGATTAGGTTTCCGGCCGGTCATAGCATTATACCTGGATCATATTTGGGTTAATGTCCTCCCTCTCTGCCAGGACCCACCCCCTCCCAGGGCTGGACTCCTCTCTCTGACATTGTCCTGTGTGAGTTCTGAGAAGCGATTAGGTTTTTATACCAGACGGAACAAAGGATGGTAATTGGAAGATGGGCCCTGCAATTGCACCCTTACCAGTAAAACCACTTTGACAACTTGCCTTTTGGAAAAACGAATGGTAGGAAGAATAAACAGGATGTTGTCCTTGGACCTGACTCCACACAGCGGAAGCCTCAAGAGCCAAGCTTGCCTACTCCCAGCGACTTGATGTAGTGTCTCTCCCAGGGGCCTCGGCCTGGAGCCAGTTACAAACCTTCCAAATCTCTCTCTAGTCTCATTACTATGCAGACCAATTTTTCATTCATCTAGAATCTGCTGTAGCATTTTAATGTGGAAAGCCTGCTACTCCATTTCTCTCCCCTGAAGAAAAATGGCTTAATTTCTCCAGCTGATAGATTTTTTTTTCTGATCCTTCAGAGTGTAGAAAAAGACTCTGGAAAATCAGCTGTTGGACAATCCACAGAAGTTTTATGATGGCCATAAACAGGGCTGAGGGGATGACACACCAGGCGGCCAGCATCCTGATCGGCAGCCTCAACACCGCTATTACCAACCTCCTACAAAATTGATGGATGGATGGATAGATAATAGATAAAAGGATAGACAGACAGATATACAGATGAATAAATGGTTAGATGAGTGATGGATGGATGGGTAAATAGATACATAGATAAATGGACAGACAGGTAGATATACAGATGAATAAATAGATGAGTGGATGGATGGATGGATGGATGGATGGATGGATGGATGGATGGATGGATGGATGGATGGATGGATGGATGGATGGATGGATGGATGGATGGATGGATGGATGGATGGATGGATGGATGGATAAACCGTTATGGGGGCTGTGGCTTCCCCATTATATTTGGAGACTATAATCTAATCCCTCCTTATATTTTTTCCTGTAGACGTGTAAGACCTTCTGATTCCAAACCATTCCAGACTCCCCTATCTATGCATGCACCCCCCAATTGAGACAGATTTCATCAGCAGGGGAAAAATCTATTTAGGAAGAAAATTAGAGGCAAAATTGGGTTAACCATTTTAGCTGTTTTCTATTGTTCAGTCCACAAGGCTGTGCTCAGATGGATGCAGTCAGCCCACACTGTCTGTGGTTCTTCTGATAAAATGGGGATACAATGGTACATGTCTCATGCGATTGTTATGAGGCTTAAATGAGTTAATATGTGTAAAGTGCAAGGACCAAAGGCACATAGTAAGCACTTTGGCAAAAGTCAAGCTCCACTCTAGACTTCCCCTAATAAGCAAGTTCTCTACACAAAAGATGAAACTTTAACCCCAAAAATAAAAGAACCAAATTTAATTAACTCAGCCTTAGGCTCAAGGCCAAAGATTACCCTTAAATGTAGCCTTCTTCCTTTATACTATTTATAGATGGTCCCCAGAAGCCAAGGCATC
This sequence comes from Elephas maximus indicus, assembly GCF_024166365.1. Lineage (NCBI taxonomy): Eukaryota > Metazoa > Chordata > Mammalia > Proboscidea > Elephantidae > Elephas > Elephas maximus. Next base: position 65,819,675 of record NC_064829.1, on the reverse strand, counting down.
CCATGGTCTTGTACCTCCAAAGTGGAACTCCCTACCTTCCAGCTGCTGTAGCCTTGAAGGTGCCACCTAGGTAGCTGGATGGATGTCCTTCAGAAACCATGGAAGATTTAGTAGAATTTATTATGATGCTGAATAATTAAAATACCCGTATCTTTCTTAAGGAGCCCTGGTGGCACAGTTAAAGTGCTCAGCTGCTAACCAAAAGGTCGGTGGTTTGAACCCATCAGGCACTCGAAGGGAGAAAGATGTGGCAGTCCTCTGCCTTGGAAATCCTATGATGCAGTTCTACTCTGTCCTATAGGGTTGCTAGGAGTCAGGTTCGACTTGATGACTGTAGATGTCCTTCTTAGGCATTATGCAGAAGTCATCCCAAAGCCTACGTTAATGTTAGTTGCCTCTTTTTTGTTAGGTGCCGTGGAGCCGGTTCCGACTCATAGCAACCCTGAGTATAACAGAATGAAACACTACCCGGTCCTGCATCATCCTCACAATCGTTGTTATGCTTCAGCCCATTGTTGCAGACACTGTGTCAATCCATTTCTGGTATTCTTTGTTAATGTGCTTATTGACTTGTGGCTTCTTTCAGTGTCTAGGACCTTAGAAGAGCTGAATGTCATAAAAGCAGAAGCCTGGTGAGAGTTGCCGCTGGTTTTTGTGGAAGTTCTTGTGTGCCTCAGTGCCTCACATCTGTGCACATTGCAGTGACCGGCTAGAGATTCGCTTCCAAAAGGGAAATCACCTGTTACCGATCAGCATCGATTCTCTGCCCACCCCCATGCTCTCCACTCCTCCCACAGCGCTGGCTGGCCAGAGCTCTCTGCGCCGACCTGCAGTCATGACAACCAGTTTGCAGGAAGCAAGGCATTTTGTCTTTGGAGAACAGGATGTAAAACTATAGCGTGTCAACATGACGGAGTACTAGGTTGCCATAAAACATGATAAGCCTGTGGATTATGTCAATATATGGAAATGAGTATGTGAAATAATGTTAAATGGGCAGAAACAGAACACACGAGAGTTTGCACACACTGATTACAATTCCATCAATAATTATGTCTGCACACTCATAAGCAAAGATCAGGAGCACATTTACAGTGGTATAGAGGGTTATTTACTGGATTATATTTGGCTCCCATAGAATGCATATGCATACATACTCATACATAAATATATATACCTTTTATATATGTATGGGTGAGTATATGTGTACATATGTATGGATTTGTGTATACATACATAGATACTTATGTGTGTGTATATATACACAGATTTTACATGTGTATATATACATATACATTTTTTTTTTTTTAAGAAAAGGACAGGAAGTTTGGATTTGGACCAACAAGATAAGCACGTAGCTGCTCACACAATTACTTGGATAGGAAGGTACATTTGTAGTGGGTGAAAATATGGTTTTCTTATGTACCCAGGGAAGCTGTAAGCCTGAAAACACACATGGCTCTTTGAGCTATGTATACCTTGCCCCTCTGTTATGAATTGAATTGTGTCCCCCAAAAAGCTATGTTGATGTCCTACACCCCGTATCTGTGAATGTGACATTGTTTGGGGAAATAGGGTTTTTCTCTGCAGATGCTATCAGTTAAATTAACAAAGTCATACCAGAGTAGGGCGGGTCCTAATCCTAATCCCTTCTGAGTAGTGGCCAGTAAAAGAGAAGGACAGACATGGTAAAAGTGTCACACTCAGTGGAAGGCACCATGTGAAGACCCATCTATAAACTAAGGAATGCCAAAAAGTCCCCAGGGCTACAGAAACTGAAAGAGACATGGAAGGCTTATCCCCTAGGGCCAAGGCCCTGAATTTAGACTTCTAGCCTCCTGAGCTGTGAGCAATTAGTTTTTTTTTTCTTTAAAACAATATACAATGACCAAGGCAAGAGTGGACACTGACAAGAATGCAGAAACAAAGGACAACTACGGTAACTATTATAGGATAGACAATCTTGCAATAAGAGAGTCAATAAACAATAACCTATGAATGGATACAAGAGATGAATGAGGAGGTAAGGGAACACACCCACTGGTAGATACAGGTTCGGAGGTAGAAATTTCTAAATACATGACTGTAGATGCTCCTTACGTATTAATATAGACAAAACCCAAACCAAACCCATTGCTGTCGAGTCGATTCTGACTCACAGTGAACCCACAGGACAGAGTAGAACTGCCGCATAGAGTTTCCAAGGTGTGCCTGGTGGTTTCAAACTGCCAATCTTTTTCGGTTAGCAGCCATAGCACCCAACCACTATACCACCAGTGTTTCCAATATAGACAGTAAAACCAAAACCAAACCAAACCTACTGCCATCGTGTTGATTCCAACTCCTAGCAATCCTATTGGACAGAGTAGAACTGCCCCATAGAGTTTCCAAGGAGAGCCAGGCGGATTTGAACCGCTGATCTCTTGGTTAACAGTCAAAGCACTTAACCACTATGCCACCAGGGTTACTATATAGACAGTAGAACACACAAATGCCACGGTAGGGGAAACCTCTTATACATAACTAAATACCTCACAGGATGAGGTTCCTAGGCTTGAAGGCAAAGGAACATAGACTTTGGGGACGTCTACATCAATTGGCACAACATAGTTCTTAGAGACAATGTTCTACATTCTACTTTGGTGAGTAGCGTCTGGGGTCTTAAAAGCTTGTGAATGGCCGTCTAAGACATAACTAACTGTCTCTCCTAGTCCAGAGCAAAGGAGAGGGAAACAAACTAAAGACTCAAGGGAACAATTAGTCCAAAGGACTAATGGGCCACATGAACCAAAGCCTACAATACCCCAGAACCACAAGAACTAGATGGTGCCCAGCTATCTCTACCGACTGGTCTGACTGGGATTACAACAGAGGGTCCCAGACAGAGTGGGAGAAAAATGTAGAACAAATGATCAAATTCACAAAAAAGGCCAGACTTACTGGTCTGACAGAGACTGGAGGAACCCCCAAGACTATGGCCCCCAGCACCTTTTTAAGTCAGACTTGAAGCCACTCCTGAAGTTCAAGACCAGACTTACTGGTTTGACAGAGACTGGAGGAATCCCCGAGACTATGGCCCCCAGACACCATTCTAAGTCAGACTTGAAGCCATTCTCGAAATTCACCTTTTAGCCTAAGATTAAAAAAAAAAAAAAAAGATTAGACAGGCCTATAACACAAAACCTGGTGACACAGTGGTTAAGTGCTAAGGCTGCTAACCAAAAGGTCGGCAGATGAATCCACCAGGTGCTCCTTGGGAACTCTGTGGGGCAGTTCTACTCTGTCCTATACAGTCGCTATGAGTCGGAATCTACTTGATGGCAACGGGATTTGCTTGGTTTGGTTTTATAAGAAAAACAATAACACACATGAGGAACGTACTTCTTAGCTGGATCAAGCATATGAGATCAAATAGGCAACACCTGCACAGGAACAAAGATGAAAAGGTGGGAGGGGAGAGGAAAACTGGACAAACGGACACGGCGAACTTGAGGTGGAAAGGGAAAGGGGGAGAGTGCTGACAAAATGCAGAGTTGCAGCCAACGCCATGAAATGATTTGTGTATAATTTTTTAAATGAGAAACTAATTTGCTCTATAAATTTTCACCTAAACCAAAATTAGCAAAAAAAATCTATATGAGACCAAAATGGCAACACTTACTCTAAAAAAAGATGAGAAGATAAGGAGGCAGGGAAACTAGAGTACTGAAAATGGAGCAACCAGAATGCAATTAAAGATTATGCTGACACATTGTGAAAAATGTAACTAATGTCGTTGAAAAATTTGTGTAGAAATTGTCAAATAGGAAACCAATTTGCTATGTAAACTTTCTCTAAAAACACAATAAAATAAGTAAAGAAAAAAAACCCAACATACAGGTGATACATTGTTATGGCCACCCTTGGAAACTAAGACATCCTCCTCGCCCAGGCTGACAGCTGTCCCAAGTCGAGTGGGGAACTCTGCCTGATCCACCCACAAGGGCAGAGAACCAAGCTTTGGGATGGAGAATACCAAGGAGTCTCAAATGGGTACAATCTTTGCTCCTTACTAAGTTCATACTTTGCCTTAAAGGAGGGTGACCACATTGTCCTGGTTTGTCCAACACAGCCATAGTTGCTCTAGTATAATTATTAATAATATCTCATTTTACTTTCAGAAATATTTCTGTTAAGCCAGCAAATTATACTACTTAAAGGGGCTACTCAAGCCCAGGCTAGATCTCTAGGAATGCAAGTAAAGCCTGTCTCTAATGGCACCTGGAAGAATGCCAAACAGGTGCCCTCACCTGTCCTCACAAGGACCTGGGGGATCAGGATGGCATTTCTGTCCCTTCCTTACAAGAAACCTGGCTGTGGAATGTATTGGAATTGCTGGCAGTGGAGTGCTGGAGAGGCTAGTTCCAGCATGTGAGAGCCGATTGTGTACATCTTTTCCCAACTCCACCTTCAGTGAAGTCATGTTGGAATCAACCATGATGGGAGTATTTATTCCACTGAAATTAGGAAACGCTACATATCAGGGCTTCTAGTTTTTGTTTCTGTTCTGCCCCGCAACACCCCACACCCCGCCCACCACCGCCCCCAGAGCCGATTGTTAAACATTTAGCATCATGGCACAGATTCTGGAGTCATTCAAACCGATAATGTAAATCATCTTGCGGGGTGTCTTAGTTATCTAGTGCTGCTATAACAGAAATACCACAAGTGTATGGCTTTAACAAAGAGAAATTTATTTCCTCACAGTAAAGTAGGCTAAAAGTCCGAATTCAGGGCATCAGCTCCAGGGGAAGGCTTTCTCTCTCTGCTGGCCTTCTCAACAATCTTCCCCCGGAAAAGGAGCTTCTCCAGATCCAAAGGACATACTCTGCTCGATGCACTGCTTTCTTGGTGGTAGGAGGTCCCCTTGTCCCTCTGTTTGCTTCTCTCTTTTACATCCCAAAAGAAACCAGCTTAAGACATGATCCAATCCCATAGATTGAGTCCTGCCTCATCAACACAACTGTCGCCCATCCCCCCTCATTAACATCATAGAGGTAGGATTTACGACACATAGAAAAATCACATCAGATGACAGAATGGTGGACAATCACACAATACCAGGAATCATGCACCAGCCAAATTGATGCACACATTTTTGGGGGACACAATTCAATCCATGACACCAGGCTATCTGATCACAAAAGTCCATGCCCAGCCCCCAGCTAAACCTCACAGTCACATTTCATCCAAGCCCCAAAGGGTAACCACCAACTGGAATATAGTGGTCCTTTGCAGAAGGGAAAAATGGACAAGCATCTTTTCTTCTTTTCCACACACATTAGAAACAAAATGAGGACAGAAACACAAATCAATTCAATTGTCTTGGAATATGACAGCTTGACTCACAGCCCAGCTGACCACTACCAGACAAGGTTGTTGCATCCTATTAAAGCAGATGACGAATATGCTATTGATACAGGATTGAGACTTTTCAGGATGGCAGCTTTTGACTCATGGCTGTTTCTTCATCATCTGAGTCACTAAAAAACCCTGCGCCAATTGACATCATAGTGTGAGTGTCACTATACAAAGTAGTTTATTCTTTGGCATCAATAATGTCTTGTTACTTTTCCCTCCCCTCACCCTGCAGCTCCTCAGCACAGCCTGTTGTGAAAGCCACATCTCATGGTCACAAACAATTCATTACTTCCTGTCACACGATCTTTATTGTCAGCTTGCCTCTGAAACCATGGCGAGCAAATGATGAACTTCTACAAAGTTCCATCAGGTCCTTTAAATAGCTTACTGGTACCTGAGCTTCAGCGTGTGGTTAATGAGTCAGCTAAATTCAAAAGGTTCAATGGGAAAACTGAAGGTGAAGAAAATGCTGGTCTTCTTGGGGAAACTGAGGCACTGAGAAAAAAGGAAGAGTGAGAAGGACAATCTCTGGCAGATCCTATAGTGACCGTGCATGCCCAGCTGTGTAGTCTTTGAACACAAAAAGACCACTGTTCCTGTGTTGATCAAGTGTCTCCTGGATGCAAAGTACTCTGCTAAGTGAGAGAGAAATTAGGGCATGTGTTCTCTGCCCTTGTAAGCTAGTGGAAGAGAAAGGGTGAAGGCAGAGGAAACAAAGGAGAGTTAGCGAAAGGGAGAAAAAAGACAAACAAAAATGACAATACTTGACTTGCCATAGACCAGTGGCCACCAAGTCAATTCTAACTCATTGTGACCCACGGGTGTCAGGGTAGAACTGTGATCCGTAGGGTTTCCAATGGCTGATTTTTCGGAAGGAGGTCACCAGGGCTTTCTTCTGAGGCATCTCTGGGTGGACTTGAAGATCCAATGCCTTGGTTAGCAGCAGAGAGCATTAAACTTTTGCACTGCCCAGGGGCTGACTTAACATAAACAGTGAAGAAATGCTAAATAAATTTCATGTTTCTGGCTGGACTGGATTAACCAAAGGAGTCTTCTGGAAAGGTGGCTTTTGATCAGAGCCCTTGAATATATTTCACTAACAACTGTGGGTTTTGCACCTTCATGAGCTGAAAGTGAAAATTCAGAAATCCTAGAAATGAGAAAAAACCTTAGCAAAAATTTCAGTTCAACGTTCTGGTTATTCCAGAGTACTCTCTAGCACGCTTTACCATTTTTCCAACGGCAATTCCACTACTCCAACGTTTTCTCAAAGTTTGTGTCTAGGAACTATATGGAAAAATTAGAATAGGTACTGGTATAATCTCTGAAGCACCACCTAGACTTCCACTGTATTTTCGTTACTTGGTTACTTGCCAGTCCCTCTGGCCAGCCTGTGATCTCTCAGAGGGTAGGCATGCCCGTCTCTGTGACCACTGTGTGCACTTCCCTACCGAGTCCCAGCCTTGGTTGGAGGTTGGAATGAATGGTTGTATGTGACAGCATGATCACCAGCATCAGCAATTTGTTAACAATTATTTTTACCATGTGAAAGACCTTGCACCTACCTCAGGTAAACTCAGTTCTTCCAAATGACATTCATCTACTTACATTGCTACCTTACCTTCAGTGGAGTCAGATGCTCTCTATGGGTTCTTTCAAGCTCTAAGCTTTTAAATTTCAGTGGTGATTTAGAGTCATATTATATAGGGCACACACACACAAATCTTTGAGACAGGAACCTTTCTTACTGGTGGCCAAATTATAAGAATTGGTCCAACACAATCTCATGATGCAGAACTGACACCTTTCGAATGAGGGGGAATTGAGATCAGTGACTCTAGTTATTTCAAGCCAGGAGACAGAGCAATGACATTGATTTCCATGGGGCACTCTGAATGCTCAAGGAAGTCAACTTTGAATCATACAAACAATTGAGAAGCACCCTGTTCATTTTATGCAAGACTGTATTTCTATAAGCCAGTACTCTACAACAAGAGGCCTAGGGTTATATTCTCCAGACATATGCCCATCTCCTTGTTATACAACTGGACTCTCCTTCATCAAGGACTGAAATAACTGGTCCTGCACATTTCTGTGCTGTCAATGGTGCCCTTGGTTTCTTCACAGAGGTTCTTTAAATGTCTGCTCATATTTCCAAACAGCAGCTAGATCACACATCAAGGTATAATCTTATAACAGATCACCTGCCCCTTACTCCAAACATCACTAAATGTGGTATTTGATTCTAACCCGTCACTCATAGGTACTGTGACAAACGTCTTAAAAGCAAGAGTTGAACTCTATATTGTTTCTTTCTTACCTAAATGTTTTTCATAAACATCAATTATATAAACTCAGGAGAAGTTTTCTGAATTTGAGATTCATTTTTTCATTAAATCTGATAAATAATGGACCAGTTTTCTTGACTCATGACTTATTAGTCTCTGTTTTCATCTCTGAAAGTATTTCTGTTTAGATATATTTTCTCAATTTCTCACTGGGGTGCGTGGGGGGAGGGGCTTGTATTTTAGAGTGTTTTTTTCTTCTTTCTCTGTGTGCTTAGATAAACATTTGATTAATAAGTTAGCACTTAAATAATGACCGATCCCAAAATAATTATAAAGGTAGAGGTGATTCCTGGATGACAACAAGGCTTAAGGAGTAGACAGTAAAATCAGTGAGTCTCAGCTTTAATTCATTTGGTGAATAGTCAGTCTGCAATAGTCGTGGGTTAGGAATTTCAGTCCCTTTGGGATGTTGATATTTTGTTTTGTTTTTATTTTTACTTTTCCTATCTTAACAGAATATGAAAGCAGGAATTTCAATGAGCCTTACTTTAACTTCTGCCCCTGTGAAAGAATTCCACCTATCAGCTTCCACTCCAGTTCTTCTAAGGGTGTGTGAGAAATTTTCAGGCTTGGGCAAAATACTTCAGAGTTATAGAGCTTTTGGGAACTTCAGAGATCATGTGGCTCAGTGTCCTCATTTCACAGATGAGAAAGCCAGAGCTTGGAAAGGTCAAGTGAACTGACCAAGGTCACTCAACAAGTTAGTGCCAGAGTCAGGGAAAGACCCCCCGACTGCTCTGTTCACCACACCACATTCTCCGCCCAGGATATGGGTCTCCATGCTGTTACCACCTCCTCTTTAATCTCTCATACTCATCCTTCCAGTTCCCACCAATCTGTTGTTTCCTGCTTGCTTATTTTACATTTTGGCGATCCATTTTATCAAGAAGGATCAACTTTTTGCCTTATTTTTTACTCACTGTCTTTCTGAATTGTTGTATGAGGCTGAGGCCTTGCTTTTACTTACATCCATGGTTTCTGGCCTCTGCTTGTACCCTGACTTTTGAATCCTGGGTGCATCATATAGCAAAACAAAACAGAAACATCGCTTTCAAGTCTGCTCCAACTCAGAGACCCTATAGGACAGAGTAGAACTTCCCATAGTGGTTCCAAGGCTGTAATCTTTACGAAAGCAGACCGTCACATCTTTCTCCCTCGGAACTGCCGCTGTGTTTGAATCATCGACTTTTCAGTTAGCAGCATAGTCTTCAACCACTGCCCCACCAGGGCTCCTTTCAGCTAGCAAAAGACCTGGATGTTAGGAAATATTAATTTCCTTCTTACTTCACCCTGGACTCCTCAGTGTCACCTAATTTTCAACCAACCACGAAGCCACAGCCTTAACTTCAGGCTATTTTTGGTTCTTCTAATTTTGGCCACGTTATGGATTTGCTGTCGCTGTCCATGGTATTGATGTTAGTAACAGCAGTGGCTACACGGCATGAGTGGGACAAGCAGTTAAGGATTCTCCAAACACATCTGATTATTTTAGTAGACTATTTGGTTAAACAAAACAAGGTAAAATAACGATAGAAATTTTAAATCGTCATACATACTTAATTGAAGAAGACGTATGAAAGTTTGTTTCCTTTTTTAATGCTTCCCCAGGAAAGTGGGTGGTAGCAATATTTTAGACACTAGTTGGAAAATATTTGGTCAAGGGGACCACCCCATAAGCCTTAAAGTCTTGAAGCATAAACAAATCTTTACTCCACCAATGAGTAAGGCCCACTGGGTGCAAAAATCTCATCATGGGCATCAAAATGACTTCTTTGGGAGGGAAAGACAGTGGATTGAATTTCAGCGTGGCCACTTTCTAGTGGCATGACATTGTGCACATTTCTTAACCTCACTGAGCCTTAGTTTCCTAATCTGAAAACAGGGGTAAAAATGGTACTTACCACACAGAGTTATTATGAGGTAATGTCTGGGAGTGGATGGTAGCCAGTGATGTGCTGGTAAATGTTTAACAACTGGCTCTCCAGGAAAAAAGAAAGAAAATCTCATGATTTGTAGTGTTTTCCAATTTCCATGATGTAAATGTTCCTACAGTGCCGAGTTCAAGTGGCCCAGGTGATGTCTTTGAACACAAAGTTGGGAGAAGTTGTGCAAAATCAGAACCCATGGGCTAGTGCAAGCTGGCTCCATTACACCATGGCCACAGACCTGACATTCCCAAGGCAGTTTAGAGCAAAAATGTCTGGAAGGAAGTGTTTCTGAGGCCAAGTTTTTTTAGTGAGATTTGGATATAAAACCAAGAGAACAATACACATCTCAAGTCCAAAAAGACAAATGTTATTGGGGGGTGCTTTCAAAAAGCAGGCACAGGTTGGATAAACATGAGGTTGGTACTGTAAACAGAATTACAGTCATGTCCTCAACGAGTGTGAGTGGGTGGGGTGTTGGTACATCAAATTGACTTAAAGGTAGATGGCCAAGCAAATACCGCAAGTATGTTCTGTGACATGTTTTTCTCAGCTCTGAATCTGAAGAGTGATATCAAAGTACCAAGAATTGTGTTGAGGTTCATTTTATAATCACAGATAAAACTCCGTTTTTGTAAATACTATTTTTTTTCCAGTTCTTTTTATTAAAAAAATATTCCTGTATTGTGGAAATGATAATAGTTAGAACTACCTTTTGGCTATAAATGACATAGACCAACTCAATCTAGACAAATGGGACATTTATTGGAAGGAAACTGGGGGCATTTCACAAAACAATTACAGTCCCAAAAGGCAAGGATTCATCTGAGATCCAGAACAGTTAGTACCAGTTAGTACCAGGAACATGGCAACATCAAGACTTCTTTCTGTCTGTCATTTCTGCTTCACTTGAGTGTCAGCTACATTATTCTTTCTTCTACAGACCCACATGGCAGAGAACAAGACATCTTTCAAACTTTGAACCTTACAGCCATGGGGGGAAATGACTGAAACTCTGTATTCCAAAAACCTCAAAGAAAAGATTCATCGTCTCAGCTGAAGAAACATTTTTTTCCCCTTGTACAAACCATGTTCAGGGTTGCAGGATCACAAGGTAACCATGTATGGGGAGGAGAAGTTCCTAGGCAAGGGATGTTGTTGGATGGAAAATCCAGTAGGCATCTACTGCACTATCTATTTCTACATGTCAGAGGATTGGTCCATAAGACTATGCTCTTCTGATATGGCTCTTAACAAAGCCTACTCCATGAAGAATAGAAACGTTCACAAGATGAAATACTTGTATCATCCATTAATTAATTACTTTTTAAGTACAGCCACTAGATTTGGTATTTATGCTCCGAATCAGTTATTTCCAAACCTATCTGGGCACTACAGTCATATAAAATGCTTTTAACATATATAATTTCTGAAGTTCATCCCACTCCTACTTAACAAAAATCTTTGCGCGTGGGCCCGGAAATGTATGTTTTAAGCTCTCCAGGAGTTCCATTGGCCAACATTTGGAAATCCGCGCTCTGGGCTCTAAATATACACGTGCACTAAAATCTCAGGGGAAATGAGAGAGGATAGTTTAGAAAATCTGAGAGATGGGAGAGGGGATGACAGGAAGTTTAGATCAGGTAAATTAATGCCTAAAATAATTTAGGCAGCATCCTTAATCATGCTTTAATATTTATGCATCAAAATTATGAATAATCATACCAAGTAGGATAAATAAAATATCATACACAGCCCCACATCAGTTCCACTCAGACTTAGCCATGAAATGAGTCAGGTTACTGGCACCAAATGAGTTATAAAAAGAATTTCAGAGATTTTTTTTTTTTTTTTTTAATTTCCAAATTGCAGACAAAGGATTTGGGGCCTATATTTTGAAATCATAAAACTACATTTGAAAAGGATTAGGAAAAAAAGGAAGACCAACATACCCAAAAGCAGTTCCTAAGAGAAGCAGGACCATGCCTTACCACCTGCAGTCATTTCTCCCTCTATCCCATTCTCTTCTATGACACAAGATCTGCTCTGGGTCTTGCCTGTTTAAGCTCATTCTCCATCATCCCTAAGAAACTGTCCGCTCTACATGTTTAGTGGTTCTGTTATACCTCCTGGTTTGTTGCATAGTGCCTGGGATCTTAAAAACTTGCAAGCGGCCATCCAAGGTACAACAACTGTCTTTACTGACTTGGAACAACAGAGGAAGGAGGATTCAAGAATAGGTAGAGGAAATGGAACATACAGCTAATTGCCTCCATGAACAACTGCCTCCTTTGCCACAAGACCAGAAGATCAGAAGATCTGGATGGTGTCTGGCTACCATTACTGAACACATTGATCAAGGATTCTATAGAAGGGGGAAAATGCAAAATAGAATTTCAAATTCTCATGGAATTTAGAATTTCTGGAGCTACAGAGGCTAGATGAACCCCTAAATCTATTGCCCTGAGATAACCTTTAAACCTTAAACCAAAAATATCCCCTAAAGTCTTCCTAAAATCAAACAATAGCTTAACTGTAACAGATGTCTTTCTTGAGCCTTGTGCTCTTTTAAGATCTATCGACTGTGTATGGGATCAAATTGACAACAATTCAAAAGATTAGATAGGAAACTTAGGGAGCAGTTAGTGTATGTTAATGGGAGAGGAACAACCCAAAAAAGGAGGGTGAGAATAGCCACACAAGTTGAAGAATGTAGTAAATATCACTGAATTGTACATGTTGAATTGGTATATGTTTTGCCGGGTATATTCTCAACAACAGCAAAATAAATAATTTTTTTTTTTAAGTAAGGAAAAGCACAATAAAAATTTAAAAAAAAAAAAGTAAGAAAAAGTTCACTGTCCTAGCAGCCCTAGGAATCTAATCCAAGCCCCAACCATAGGGAGCACCAAGGCTTCAAATAGGTTTCCCCACAAGCCTAGCTCAAATTCAAGGAAGCATTATAGCAAATATTTATTGAGCACTTGATTTGTGCCAGACATCTCATTCTCACAATAACTCCATGAATGGAATACCATTCTTATCCCTGTTTTCAGATTAGGAAATTGAAGCTCAGAGAGGTTAAGAAATGTGCACAATATCACACCACTCTAGTGGCTCACTAAGCCACACTGGAATTCAGTCCACTCCCTTTCCCTCCCAAAGGAGTCATTTTGACGCCCATGATGGCATCAAAACAAGATTTTTGCACCCAATGGGCCTTACTCATTGATGGAGGAAAGGTTTGTTTATATTTCAAGACTTTAGGGCTTACGGGAAGGTCTCCCTGACCAAGTATTTTCCCACTAGTGTCTAAAATGTTGCTATTAGTGATTTTATCCCTGGGCGGGGGGTGGGGGGGGTGGGGAGGGCAGAGACACAATGACCCAAAGACTTCACAGTATGTACGGCTTTATGAGATGAACTTCCATTATGAAAGGAAGATAGTCACAAATGAAGTAGAGAAAATACATTTTCTCCAGTGTTTTAATATTAGAGAGAACATATTTCCTCATTTGTTTTAGTATAGCTGTATAAGCTGTGATTAATCTCTAGCCTTCAGAAAATGGTGCAGGTTCTGTTCAAGACATGGCTGAGCAGCCTGTTCCACTCTTAACATAACAAACACCCTAATACCTTACAACATGTTTTCTCCTATTCACAATGGGTGATTGAGAACTTGATATAACTAATGCCAAAATGATACTTTAAGTAATCTGTAAAAACATTTTTTTTTGTTGCACCAGCTGCACCGGTCTCTTCCAATGGGGTGCGGAGCTCTTTTGGCCCTGGTCTTTCTTCTCTTTTTTGTTCTCTTGAGGAATGGCCTTCAGCCTGCAAAACGGCAGAAAGGCTATCTGATGTTTTTAATCTGCAACTTTTTTTCTTGCCCCCTACCTCTTTTTTCCTATCTCAGCCAGAGTAGACTTGGCAGAACAGATCCACTAGCCAAGAGATTCTTATGTGAGTTCTTTTCAGCCTGTTACAAACATACTGTTTAGAGTCCAGATATCTGACATACATATCTTTAGCTTAATAAAGATTTTCTTGTAGTTGTTTTGTGATATATAAGACCGTCTGTGGGGTACGTGCTTAAAAACATTAGGTAACCCTAACCTTGCCCTATAAAATCCTCCCACTAGCTCTTTAGAATTAGACAGATTTTGGGAGAAATTTAACCCCCTCTGTCTCTTGAATACCGGTATTCAATAAAGCCCTCTTGCTGCTTACCACCTCCTGCCTTGGTACTGGCTTTGCAGCAGGCTGCTGGAATCTGCAATTTGGGTAACACAAAGGTCTATGGAAACCAGAGACAGGATAGACAGACAAAGAGACGGTTGTCATCAAGTCAACTCCAACTCATGGGAACGTCATGTACAGTAGAATAAAATATTGCCAATTCCTGGGTCATCCTCACAGTTGCTGGCTTTTTCCAGTCCATTGTTGCGGCCACTGTGCCAAGCCATCTCACTGAGGGTCTCTCTTATCCTTGTTGGCCTTCTGCTTCACGAAACATGATGTCTTTCTCTGTTGATCAATTCCTCCTGATGACATGTCCAAAGGAAGTAAGTTGGAAAAAGTTTGTTGTGATCCATAGGGCTTTCATTGGCTAGTTTTTAGAAATAGGTCACCGGGTCTTTCTTCCTAGTCTGTCTTAGCCTGAAAACTCTGCTGAAACCTGCCCACTACGGTTGACCCTGGTGGCATTTGACATACCAGTGGTGCACCTTCCAGCATCACAGCAGCACATGTTACCACAGTACAACAAGTTGACAGATGGGTGGTGGAGAGAGAGCATAGTGAGAATAATAGAGGTGTTATTACAGAATACAAAGGTGGAGGGTAGGCACAGGCCTGGAAAAGAAAACGGTAGAGAAAGACCAGCTTTGGTGGTTTTACACCTTGGCTTCTGGACCAGCTAGGAGTCCTGGGTAAGAATAAAAACATGTGGGAAAGGACCAGCTAACTCCTCCAGGCTGTATTTTAAGCACTTTTTATTATGTTTCAAACAGTTCATCCATGTTGTGGGCTTTTTCCATCAGGGGCAAGGGCCTTCCTTAGGACAACCCAGGCCCCAAACCCACCCAGGAGGTGTTGGCCAGTGTGTGTGTCCCTACTTGACTCATGATATCTCCCCAAGTTATTTTTCTTTAACTTTACAATCTGTGTGTCTGGTTTTGTTCCTCTTCTTATCGCTGCTCCCAGGCTCTCTTCCCCCCATGGATCATTCTCTTGTTCCCCATTGTCTGACTTCTTAGCCTCAATATTTCTGCCTTATCCCTTTGCCTCCTGCAGGAAACCCAAGCCTCAGATCCTGCCTCCTACTGAAGCCTGACATCTTTGCAGCAGCCTATCTGAGCATCGAGCATTTTCAGACTCTGTTTTCCTCCAGCACATGTGCTTGTCAGTAGCCATCTGAAAGGGCACCCCCAGTCTGGACAACACCCAGAAACTACCCAGAGATGGTCCAGACAGAGCATGGGGGTGTATGGTACGAGGGTCCCTTACCATGGACTGCACGGCCCAGAGCTGCAGATCGGCTGGTGCATAGTGCAGGGGGTTACATGCATCTGAAAGCTTTGCCTTCGTCCATTTCAGTGGGGGTCACCACAAAGCTTGGCTGTTTTGACCCTACTGACCTTACTTGTCAAGAAAATGCCACTTTGCACTTTTAGAAAGAGATGCTTGAAGTTGAGTGTCTCAACATTTAATGTTTTCCCAGTGCCAAAATTAAAGATGGGAGAAGAAATAGAGAGAAGGGCTAATTGGTTTCCCCCAGGAATGAAGTAGGTCAGCAAATATCAAAATTAGATCTTGATAAGCTAGATTGCTAGGGGCTCTACTGCTCTTGGAATCATAAATGTTGGGGCGGGAAGGTCCCCTCCTTTCAGAGAAAGGCCAAGGGACTTGCCCAAGGCCGCGCAGCTTGTTAGTGGCAGCACTTGTTCTAAGACCCTAATCCCTGACTCCCAGGCCTGTGCCCTTTTGACTACACCTCCGTTTTTCTCATTTTGGAAATGAGAAAAATAAGGAGGCTTCTGTGGGACTCTTCCAGAGTCAGAAGTCATTGAATGCGGGCTTAGAGAGGAAAGAGCTCGATGCCCTGGAGAAAGGACTACGCTACTGGGCCCCTGGACCTCTGGTGGTACTGAGATGGACGTAACTCATGTAAATGTGAGAACCTCCTCAAGGAAACCACATGACGTTTGGCCACCTAACTAAACAGTCCATGCCAGGGCAGATGGAGACGAGAGGTGGGTGGGCCAGATTACGGAGGGGTTTGACCTTGACCTGACAGCTGGGGGGGGGGTGGGCCATGGGCATGTTCTAAAGAGTGGGTGTCTGGCTGGATTGATCCCTCGGCCAGCATGAACAGGGGGAGGGAGAAGTTGGTGGAGGGTGGCTGGAGCCCAGGTGGGAGGAGAGACATCCCTGAAGTGAGGGATGTGCTGGATCTTGGCACTGGGGTGGAGAAGTGGGGTGGTGCTGGGGTGGAAGAACCACGAAAATGTGGGGGGGGCAGGGCGGGAGAGCTGCAGTGGTCATGTGGGCGGAGCCGTGCCATCCTACACTGTGAGCCTCTGTGGAGGAAGGGGGGCCTATAGTAAGGGTTATACTGAGGCCCGGGGTCCCTTCCTTGACTAGATGCAGCTGCTGGGACCACACTCTTGCTGGATGGAGTGAAGAGGAGCAAAGCCAAGAGCTCCCACGGGGCTGGGGATTCTGAGAAGTGCCGGAGGCTTTGCAAACGCCAGAGCAATCAATAGAGCATAACCTAAGTGTGGAGAAGGGAGGACCAAGCAGGAAAGAAAGCAGGCTCTGGTGGCACTGTGGCACTGAAAACAAGGGCATGGTTTCCTTCTCTTTCCCCCACTCCCTTCTCACTGGGGCTTTGGGGCAAGGCAGAGCCTCAGTCTCCCCATGCCCAACATCTGCATTCTCTTTCTCAATCTTTCTCTGCCTCTCTTTCTTACTCCCTCTCTCTCTCCTCTCCTTTTTTCCCTCTCTCTATCTCCCCACCGCTCCCCCCCTCCTTTTGCTGCTGATTACAGCCTGGAGACCTGTGCTTTCTTTTGCCATCTCCAGTTTGTTCCATATCAACATTTTGTTTTATCTCCTCCCCATGCAAGTGGTTGTACTCCCTGTCACAGGTGGTAAAGGGACACAGCAAGTCCCTCTTTCCTAGGAACAGTCTTTGCAACACGTTCCTGCAGTCATGCAAAAAGCTATTTCAGATTCTGCGTGGTAGCAATTTGCAGTGTGTGTGTGAGTGTGTGCGCATATGTGCATGCATGCATATATTTGAGTGTATGTGTATCTCCATACACAGGTCTGGGTACTGTTGTTGGCTCATTTCAAGAGAGGCTTGGTTTTCTCCCCCTTCTCCCCAGCTTAGAGTCCCTGAGTGGTGCAAGTGGTTGGCGCTTGGCTTCTAAGTGAAAGATTGGAGGTTTAAGTCCACCCAGAGGTGCCTTCAAAGAAAGGCCTGGAGATCTACTTCCAAAACTTCAGTCATTGAAAACCCTATGGGGCACAGTTCTATTCTGCACACCTGGGGTCACCATGAGTTGCAATCAACTCCTCAGCAACTGGCTTTCTCCCCAGCTCTGCTCTAGACAAGACTTTTCTCTCCTGTGACATCTTCACTGTCCAGTCCACTCCCCTGCCCACCCCAGGGCACCGGCAGCATAAGGCCTGAAGAGGGTCTTAGAAGGTGGAAGGTGAGAGCATTCGTGTTCTGGCATCTCTTCTCACACCTGTGCAGCGAACCATCCTGCTCATCTTGAGCTGCCTGGGCAAAATGAAAATGCACAACCCAAGAATGTCACCAAAACCAGTCCCCTCACCAGGTCCTGAAGGAATGGGACTTAAGGCATGAAGGCAGGTGGCACTAGGAGGCCCCTGAGTGTACCTGGTTAACATCAAAGGGGGAGTTTAGTATTCTTAGTAAAGAAACATTTTACGCATGTTGTCATCTTGACAAGGACAAGCCCTGGTATCTGTCCTGAGACAAGGAATTTTCTGCATCTGTATCCACTCACCTTCAAAATGAGGCACTGCTCATTTAAAGAAGAAATCCTGCCTCTAGACTACAGCATGAAATCCTGTTGGAGCTTCCCGCTTGCTGGCCTGTCTTACAGACTTCAGACTTGCTAGCCCCCACAGTTGTGTGAGCCGACTCCTTAAAATAAACCTTTAATATATAGATCCTATTGGTTCTGTTTCTCTAGAGAATCCTGATTGATCCACCTTCCTCATTGACTCATTCACTTACCCTAAAAAGCTTTATGAACTCCTTCCTCTGTGCCAGGCACTGTGCTGGGCATTAGGAATAGGAAAGGAAACAAGTCAAGGGCTTTACCCTTAAGTGGCATCTTGAGCCCATTTGCCACTTACACATGTGTTTTTGCACTGTATTATTTCTCCATGGGAGAGTCTCTTTGTGGCTACACTAAAGTGTTGCTATGGAACATTTGCCTGAAGTTCTCAAAAACTCCATGAGAGTCGAGAACTTCAGCAAAAAGCAAAAAGAGGGAATACCACTGTCCTACCTCAAGAAGCTTATATTGCGTTGGGAAGGAATTGTTATATACAAGCATCAGTTACAAAGCCAGGCAAGGCTGCATCTAATCAAGCTATAAATTAAGCCCAATAAAGCACCAAGCTTTATGGCAAACCCTGCAGTCTAGAGAGGGGGTCAAGAAGCCTCCAGTCCTCCGGCAGATTTCTAAGCTAATGTTCCTTTTTACAAAAGACTACATCCAGCAATCTCTGAAGCTCAGATGTAAAACTCCCACTCTGGAGTCATGGCTACCGGGAGTAAATTTCAAGGATTGGAGGTCTAGGCAAAGCTCCAGTAGCCTAATAAACACAGGCTGCAGTTTTACAATTTGGTCAATATTCAATTTTTCCAGCTCCTTCTGCTTTCTTCTCGCAGCTGTCTGCATCTCTATTCCAGCATTCACCACACCTTGTCTGGGGGTAATGTTACTTTTATACCTCTCTTCTGCCTGGACAATCTATACAGTCCTTGAGAGCAGGGAGAAACAGAACTTCTCTTACATAGAAGCAAAACTTGCAAACTCTGACCTAGTGTTTCCTTTGCACCAGGCACTGTTCTAGGCACTGTACGTATACAGGCATACCTTGTTTTTATCGCGCTTCATTTTATTGCACTTTGCAGACATTGTGTTTTATACATATTGAAATTTTGTGGCAACCTTGTGTGGAGAAAAATCTATCAGTACAGTTTTTCCAACAGCATATGCTCACTTCATGTCTCTACATCACATTTTGGTAATTCTTGCAATATTTTAAACTTTTTCATTATTATTATGTCCATTAGGGTGATCAGTGATCTTCGATGTTACTGTTGTAATTGTTTTGGGTTGCCACGAACTGTGCCAATATAAGATGATGAACTTAATAAATGTTGGGTGTATTCTGACTGCTCCACTGACTGCCCGTTCCCTCATCTCTCTCTCTCTCCTTGGGCCTCCCTATTCCCTGAGACACAACAGTATTGAAATTAGGGCAGTTAATAACCCTACAGTGACCTCTAAGTGTTCACTTGAAGAGAAGAGTCACATGTCTCTCACTTTAAATCAAAAGCTAGAAATGATTAAGTTTAGTGAGGAAGGCATGTCGAAAGCCGAGATAGGCCAAAAGCTAGGCCTCTTGCACCAGTTAGCCAAGTTATGAATGCAGAGGAAAAGATCTTGAAGGAAATTAAAAGTGCTACTCCACCTTTTTTACTCCACCAGTGAACACACGAATAAGAAGAAAGCGCAACGGCCTTATTGCTGTTACGGAGAAAGTTTTAGTGGTCTGAATAGAAGATCAAACCAGCCACAACATTTCCTTAAACAAAAGCCTAATCCAGAGCAAGGCCCTAACTCTCTTCAATTCTGTGAAGGCCGAGAGAGGTGAGGATGCTGCAGAAGCAAAGTTTGAAGCTAGCAAGGTTGGTTCATGAGGGAAGAAGCCGTCTCCATAACGTAAAAGTGCAAGACGAAGCACCCAGTGCTGACATAGAAGCCGCAGTAAGTTATCCAGAAGATCTAGCTAAGACAATGATGAAGGTGGCTATCAAGATTGCATTGTGTCCCCCCAAAATATGTATCAATTTGGCTAGGCCATGATTACCAGTATTGTGTGTATTGCCCACCATTTTGTTATCTGATATAATTTTCCTCTGTGTTGTAAATCCTAATCTCTGCCCTTGGTTAATGAGGCAAGATTGGATTATGTTAAATAGGATTAGGGTGGGATGTAACACCCTTACTCAGGTTACATCCCTGACCCAATGTAAAGGGAGTTTCCCTGGCGTATGGCCAGCATTACCTTTTATTTTACAAGAGATAAAAGGAAAGGGAAGCAAGCAGAGAGTTGGGGACCTCATACTACCAAGAAAGCAGTGCCAGGAGCAAAGTGTGTCCTTTGGACCCAGGGTTCCTGCATGGAGAAGCTCCTGGACCATGGGAAGATTGATGACAAGGACTTCCCCCCAGAGCTGACATAGACAGAAAGCCTTCGCCTGGAGCTAGTGCCCTGAATTTGAATTTTTTAGCCTACTAGACTATGAGAGAATAAATTTTTCTTTGTTAAAGCCATTCACTTGTGGCATTTTTTTTTTTTATAGCAGCACTGGATAACTAAGACAGTGGCTCCACTAAACGACATGTTTTCATTGTAGATGAAACAGCCTTGTATTGAAAGAAGATGACGTCTAGAAATTTGATAGCTAGAGAGAAGAAGTCAATGACTGGCTTCAAAGCTTCAAAGGACAGGCTGACTCTGTGTTAGGAGCTAATGTAGCTGGTAACTTTAAATTGTAGCCAATGCTCATTTACCATTCTGAAAATCCTAGGGCCCTTAAGAATTATGCTAAATCTACTCTGCCTGTGCTGTATAAATGGAACAACAAATCCTGGATGACAGCACATCTGTTTACAACATGATTTACTGAATATTTTAAGCCCACTATTGAGACCTACTACTCAGGAAAAAAGGTTCTTTTCAAAATATTAGTACTGCTCACTGACGATGCACCTGGTCACCCAAGAGCTCTGATGGAGATGTACAAGGAGATTAATGTTGTTTTCATGTCTGCTAACACAACATCCATTCTGTAGCCCATGAATCAAGGAGTAATTTTGACTTTCAAGTCTTATTATTTAAGAAATACATTTCATAAAGCTATAGCTGCTATAGATAGTGATTCCTCTGATGGATCTGTGAAAAGTAAATTGAAAACCTTCTGGAAAGGATTCACCATTCTAGATGCCATTAAGAACATTTGTGATTCATGGGAGGAGGTCAAAATATCAGCATTAACAGGAGTTTGGAAGAAGTTGATTCCAGCCTGCATGGATGACTTTGCGGGGTATAAGACTTTAGTGGAGGGAGTAATTGTAGAAATGGTGGAAACAGCAAAAGAACTAGAATTAGAAGTACAGCCTGAAGATGTGACTGAATTGTTGTAATCTCATGATAAAACTTTTACAGATGAGGAGTTGCTCCTTATGGATGAGCAAAGAAATTGGTTTCTTGAGATGGAATCTACTCCTGGTAAAGATGCTATGAACATTGTTGAAATGACAACAAAGGATTTAGAATATTACATAAGCTTAGTTGATAAAGCAGCAGCAGGGTTTGAGAGGACTGACTCCAATTTTGAAAGAAATTCTACTGTGGGTAAAATGCTATCAAACAGTATTGCATGCTACAGAGAAATATTTCATGAAAGGAAGAGTCAATCAATGAGGCAAACTTCATTGTTGTCTTAGCTTAAGAAATTGCCACAGCCACCCTAACCTTCAGCAGCCACCACCCTTATCAGTCAACAGCCATCAACTTCAAGGTGAGACCCTCCAACAACAAAAAGATTATGATTCACTGAAGGCTCAGATGATAGTTAGCATTTTTCAGCCATGAAGTATTTTTAAATTAAGGCTGTGCATTTTTTCTAGACTTAATGTCATTGTACACTTAATAAACTACAATATAGTGTAAACACAACTTTTATATGCGCTGGAAAATAAAAAAAAATTTGTGTGACCTGCTTTATTGCAGTATTTGCTTTATTGCAGTGGTCTGAAACCAAACCAGCAATATCTCTGAGGTATGACTGCATTAATGTATATTAATCTAATTCTCATCACAGTCTTATAAGATTATCATATTAGTTCTTGCTTTTAACCATGGTGCTATTGTAACTATTTGTAGATGCTCAATACAAGTGTGTGGGATTAAATTAAACAGAGGAGATCTTTATGGCAGATAATAATAGCAAAACTTTATGATCCTCCAAAGACCCCCAACCTCTCACTGTTCAGTAGATTCTAACAGTCAGAGAGAGAGAATTCAGGAGGAAGAACTTGGAAGTAAGGTTCCTAGAAGAAAACAGAGACTTCCCTTTTACTTAAACACTTCTCTTAGACCTTCTTGGTGCCCATCTTGGAAAGCCATAGCATTTGGAGTCCATCAAGTCTCATATTCTTACACTAACTGCAAAACTCTGACCTTGAGCAGGTTACCTGACCTGAGGTCTAATTGAAAGATTGAAGCATCTGTTTTCTAAAATATTGTGAGACTGTTTTAAGTCATGGTCACCAATTCTTTGACATTCCTTCTATGAAGAGGTGGAGCTTATGCCCCTTCCCTTTGAGTCTGGGGTGGAGGGAGAGGCTTCTGACTGCTTTGACCAGCATGTTGTTGTTACGTGTCATCTAGTAGGTTCCAACTCATAGCAACCCTATGTAAAACAGAAGAAAACACTGCCCGGTCCTGCGCCATTCTCATTATTGTTGTTATGCTTGAGCCCAGTGTTGCAGTCACTGTGTCAATCCATCTTGTTGAGGGTCTTCCTCTCTCTTGCTGCCCCTCTACTTTACCAAGCATGGTGTCTTTCTCCAGGGTTTGGTTTCTCCTAATAACATGTCTAAAGTGTGTGAGACGAAGTCTCGTCATCCTTGCTTCTAAGGAGCATTCTGGCTGTACTTGTTCCGAGTTTGTTCTTCTGGCAGTCCACGGATTATTCAATATTCTTTTCCAACACCATAATTCAAAGGCATCAATTCTTCTTTGGTCTTCCTTATTCATTGTCCAGTTTTCAAATGCATATGAGGTGATTAAAAAATACTGTGGCTTGGATCAGGCATACCTTAGTCCTTAAAGTGACATCTTTGCTTTTTAACACTTCAAAGAGGACTTTTACAGCAGATTTACCCAATGCAATGTGTCATTTGATTTCTTGGCTGCTGCTTCCATGGGCATTGATAATGAATCCAAGTAAAATGAAATCCTTGACAACTTCAATCTTTTCTCTGCTTATCAGGATGCTGCTTATTGGTCTAGTTGTGAGGATTTTTGTTTTCTTTATGTTGAGGTGGAATCCATATTGAAGACTCTAGTCTTTGATCTTCGTCAGTAAGTGCCTTAAGTCCTCTTCACTTTCAGCATACGAGTTTGTGTCATCTGCATAATGCAGGTTGTTAAGGAGTCTTCCTCCAATCCTGATGCCTTGTTCTTCTTCATATAGTCCAGATTTTCAGATTATTTGCTCAGCATACAGATTGAATAAGAATGGTGAAAGGATACAACTCTGACGCACACCTTTCCTGACTTTAAACCACCTAGTATCTGTTCTGTTCCAACGATTGCCTCTTATTATGGTAGAAGTAATGCCATGTGACTTCAAGGCTAAATCATAAAAAGTCATGTATCTTCTACCTTGGTCACTAGGAACACTCGCCCTTGGAGGCCTGGCCCTCCATGCAAGAAGTTTGAACACCCTGAGACCACTATGCTGGAAAGGTCACATGCTAGCCCTCTGGTCGACAGTCCCAACTAAGCCATCCTTCAGCCAGGCCATAAAGAATGATTTTATGTTATGCTGTAAGTTTTGGGGGTTCATGGTAGTGATGCAGTAATAGAAGTTCTGTGGGTTCCTACCAGACTAGTTGTTCTGTTCTGTATGCTGTGGGGGAGAGATAAACTACTTGGGAAACTTCTTTTCCTTCAAATTGGGAAAGTCATCTAATCTTCCAGAAATTTCCCATGTGGAATTGTATCTTTGCCCCATGCACACTCACATAACTATACAATAACACACATATACCATGGGCAGATAAACTTCTAGTAGTTGAAATCTGGAGGACTTTTTATTGGTTTCTTCATTGTGACATTTCAGAACCACCTACAGAAATATTTCTTAAACTCTAATATGCACACCACGAGATCTTACTAAAATGTGGATTCTAAGTCAGTAAGTCTGGGTATGGGGCCTGATGAGGTTTTGTGTCCCTAGTCAGCTCCCAGTTGATGCCCATGCTGCTAGTTCACAACCACACTTTGAGATGTGAGACTTATAGACCCACAGGACACAGTGCATCAGGGCCTAAGATCCCTGCAGGTCCTTTGGGGTCTGTGCCTATCCTTTCTGGAATGAGATGGCTCCAGCTTTAAGGAAAACTTTCCTTTCCCCCACCCCTTCCAACAAAATAGGATGAAGGAGACCTTGGATGTTGGATCCTCTTTCTACATGACCCTACAGTTTCCTTCCATGAGACTCTCCAAGGCTTCTCTTCCAGATGGTCTCCTTGACCTAGCTTTTCCACCTTAGGGAGTGCCAACACAGCCTTGTATAGAGGGAAAGCATTTCTCTTGAGCTGGTTCACACCTACCCAGCCCCACACCATCATCATCCCCCAGGGCAGCAAAGTGTGAATGACCCCAGACTCATGTCATTGTCTTCTGAGAAGTTCAACTTCTGGAGATTTCTCTGCCTCCAGGAGAGAAATCTGTAGTGAGAAGTAGGGAGTTAAAGGAGAGAAGGGGTCTTTGCTTTTTAAAATCCAAGTAAAGAAGACATTGGCAATAGAAAAAGAGTCCAAGTGAAGGCTGAAGTGACACGGACTCCAAACTCTCCCCAAAATGAATTTCTTTAATTTTCTGACTCAAGGAAGCCATTTTACATTTTTATCAGGGTTTAGAGCTGTTATTATGTACCACCACTTGTCTGTCAGTTTGTACTACTGTGATAGTTTGTGTGCTGCTGTGATGCTGGAAGCTATGTCACCCGTATTTCAAATACCAGCAGGGTTACCCATAGTGGGCAGGTTTCAGCAGAGCTTCCAAACCAAGATAGACTAGGAAGAAAGGCTGTTGATGTACTTCCGAAAATTCTCTAATGAAAGCCTTATGGATCACAACAAGGTATTGTCACATACAATGCTGAAAGATGAACCTCCTCGTTTGGAGACACTCAAAATAGGCAATGGCTGCAAGAGTGGATTCAAGCATACCAACAATTGTGAAGATGGTGCAGGCTGGGGACCATTTTGTACATGGGGTCACCATAAGTGGGAGTCAACTTGACAGCAACTAACAACAAAAACAACATAATTATGCAAATGTGAGGTGTCCACGTTTAGCCTCTGTTACTGGAGGGCGCCCCAACTATACTCATAGAATCAAGGGACTAATCTCAACAATCCTGAAATTATACTGGTTCAATAAGAAGGGTGTGGCTAAGGAAGTTTGGAGAAACCATTTACAGGAGGGATTTTCAGAGAGATCTTGTTGAATTTACCCTGCAATCTTCCTGATTTTCTCCCTAAGAAAATGAAAAATGCCCCGGGAAGTAGGATGTGGCCCTGCATTTCTTATAGTCTCTACTTCAGTGGTTCTCCTACTCGGTCAAGAAGCAGAGTGCCTGCTGCAATTACAAACTTATGGTAAACACAAATACTTTTTGAACTAATTCAGGTACCCTACCTATCCAATCTCAAATAACCACCCTATCATAATCACATTGCCCTATTTTAACTCTCTGCATAGAGCTTAACTAGAAGATATTTTTCTCTTTTATGCGTTTCTCGTTTGTGTCTCCCACACCCAGGCTTTAATTTTTTTTTATGTAACTCAGTGTTCCCTTCTTTATCTTTGCTGCAACATGATCCTCACCCCTTCATCCCTAGCCCTTCTCCCCATGGTGGAGCTTTACTACATTGGTATTATGGATTGAATTGTGTACCTTAAAAATATGTGCATGTAAAGCGGCCACGTAAAATGCATCAATTGGTCTCAACCCACGTGAAGAAAAGGAGAATGAAGAACACCAAAGGTACAAGGTAATTATGAGCCCAAGAGACAGAAAGGGCCACATAAACCAGAAACTACATCAGCCTGAGACCAGAAGAACTAGATGGTGCTTGGTTGGCTACAACTGATGACTGCCCTGACAGGGAACACAACAGAGAACCCCTGAGGGAGCAGGAGAGCAGTGGGATGCAGACCTCAAATTCTCATTAAAAAAAAAAAAGAAAAAAACAGACTTAGTGGGCTGACTGAGACAAGAGGGACCTCAGAGGTCAAGGTCCCACACATTCTGTTGGCCCAAGACTGGAACCATCCCCAAAGCCAACTCTTCTGACAGAGATTAGACTGGACTATAAGACAGAAAATAATACTGTTGAGCTTCTTGGCTCAAGTAGGCACATGAGACTATGTGGGCAGCTCCTGTCTGGAGGCGAGATAAGAAGGCAGAGGGGGACAGAAGCTGGCTGAATGGACATGAGAATACAGAGTGAAGAGAAGGCGTGTGCTGCCTCATTAGGGGGAGAGCAGCTAGGAGTACATAGCAAAAAAAAAAAATTTTTGTATGAGAGACTGACTTGATTTGTAAACTTGCCCTTAAAGCACAATTTAAAAAAAAAAAGTGCTTGTAACCTATCCCTGTGGATGTAATTCTGTTTGGAAATAAGGTTTTCTTTGTTATGTTAATAAGGCCATATCTCGAGGTAGGATGTGTCCCAAACCTAATCACTACTGAGTTATATAAACAGCAGCATAGACATGGAGATTCAAGTACATACTGGACACAACTGTGCTCATGTGGAACCTGTATGTAGACCAAGAGGCAGTCATTCGAACAGAACAAGATGATACTGAGTGGTTTAAAATCAGGAAAAGTATGCGTCAGGGTTCTATCCTTTCACCATACTTATTCAATCTGTATGCTGAGCAAATAATACCAGACGCTGGACTATATAAAGAAAGAATGCAGCATCAGGATTGGAGGAAGACTCATTAACAACCTGTGTTATGCAGATGACAAAAACTTGTTTGCTGAAAGGGAAGAGGACTTGAATCACTTACTGATGAAGAACAAAGACCACAGACAATATGGATTCCACCTCAACATAAAGAAAACAAAAATCCTCACAACTGGACAAATAAGTAACATCATGATAAACAGAGAAAATATTGAAGTTGTCAAGGATTTCATTTTAATTGGATCCACAATCAACACCCATGGAAGCAGCAGTAAGAAATCAAATGATGTATTCCATTGGGCAAATCTGCTGCAAAAGACCTCTTTAAAGTGTTAAAAACAAAAAACAAAGATAACAACTTGAGGACTAAGGTGTACCTGACCCAAGCCATGGTATTTTTAATGGCCTCATAAGCATGCAAAAGCTGGGCAATGAATTAAGGTAGACCAAAGAATTAAAACCTTTGAATTATGATGTTGGCAGAGAATATTGAATATACCATGGACTGCCAGAGAAAAGAACAAACCTGTCTTAGAAGAAATACAGCCAGTATGCTTCTTAGAAGCAAGGATGATGAGACTTCGTCTCCCATACTTTGGACATGTTATGTAGTTTAGGCATGCTATCAGGAGGGACCAGTCCCTGGAGAAGGACATTATGCTTTGTAAAGTAGAGGGTCAGCAAAAGAGAGAAAGACACTCAACAAGATGGATTGATACAGTGACTACAACAATGGGCTCAAACATAGCAACCACTGTGAAGACAGTGTAGGACTGGGCAGGGTTTTATTTCTGTTGCACGTAGGGTCTATGGCTGGAAATGACTTAATGGCTCTAACAACAGCAACAACAACCCTGGGGAGACGGATGCCACGTGAGGATGGCTAAGAACCAAGGAATGCCCACGGCTAGTGACAAGGAAGGAATCAACACAGTTGAGACCCTGATTTGGACTTTTAACCTCCAAAACTGTGAGAAAATAAATTTCTGTTCTTTAATCCCACTTGCTTGTAGTCTTTCTGTTATAGCAGCACTAGGAAACCAAGACCATTGACATGCGGATTTTCTCTGCTTCCCTGTGTGGATCAGGCAGACAAGCAGTCCACCACTCTTAACGTTTCATGCGTGCACAGTACAGAGGCTAACAGAGATTGCTAATGCTTCTGAGCCCCAATCCTAAATATCAAGGAAAAAAAGAAGTCAATTGTCCTGTGTTCTGCCAGCCACAGCTATGGTGCCACCCCTGTGGATGGGAAGCAGGTGTTCTCAGGGAGGGAGAGGCTGGCCAGACCTTCCTAAGAATCAGAGGCTTAGATGGAAGAGACCCTGCTCCCACAACTCTATATTACAACCACTTCCCTCCCCATCTTCCATTTTCTGTTTGTTTTTCCTGTTTATTGTGTTCACTTTCTCCTTCCTGTCCTCCTTCTCAGAACACAGAGCAGGTTACCTGGAAACAGTTGATCTCCTGCAAGTCAGCCATCACAGATTGGACACATTCTGTATTTGAGGGCAGAGCCTCGGTGTTCACTGTTTCATTTGTAAAATGCCAGTGGACCCGGGCTGGCTGTGGCTGTGAGCCCCACATTCCCCTTCCTCTCCTGTTTTGTCTCTGCGTGTCCTGCCTTAGCCAGTGCAGCTCCTATGAATGCCCTGTAATGAAAGCAATCACTGAGAAGTTCTCCCGTGTAGTTAAGACAGGTTAATGATTGTCCTGCCACAATGAGAGGGCATTCTGTGATGGACGTGAAATGGAAGAAAATGTAAAGCAATTGATTTTCTTCCATTTTCTAGCCCATTCATTCATTCCATATCTCAATCTTCCAGTTGAGCACTCAATTCACCGATGTTCTATGTTTTCATTTTCTTGCTCCCTTGCTCATACTGTATAATGAAAGAATGAAAAATTGGGAGAGAAAAGTAGTGTAATGAACCACTGGCATGTAAAGCAGGAGAGAAGAGTAGGAATAGGACACGTGGATAGGCACATGTGGGGAACTAGAGCACCAGAAGAGGTCTGAGAAAATCAGAAACCCAGGGACGGAACGCATGAGGCGAGAAGAATGTGGAAGTCAGATTTACAAGTAAAATCAGAAATAACTCAGCAAATTTAGGAATGATTTTTTTAAAGGTCCAGTGTCTATTGCTAGTGTATGCTGGTGACAAACAACACAAAACCTCAATGACATATGACAATAAGCACTTGCTCACACCCAAACATCTGGAGTTAAGGTCAACCACATGGCTCTGCTGAATCTCTGTGCTTGCTCCTATGTTGGAGCAGCTGATTGTTGGCTTATTTTGACTGGGCTCATCCATGCACAGCAGGTCAATTGGCTTGTTCATGCATCTGCTGATATCCCATTGGCCAAAGCAAGCCACATCCTGAGCCCAGTGTTACAGGGTGGGGCAGATCACCCTGCCTGCCGTTGGAGGGTGCCCAAATTTACAGGCAAAGGGTATGGCTACAGAGAAGGGTGAAGAATTGGGGCCATTGTAGCAATCAAGCACAAGTACCATAGTTAGAGAATGTCCAAGGGGAACTGCTTCATCAGCAGTGATCACTGCTCTGAGTCTCCAATCTCCTGACTCAGGGCTGGGCCTGAGGACATTATATATAGCACTGATGGGCTCATTGTGTGGCGTCAGCAAGCAATATGCCAGCAGTGTGCCAACAGTGGGAGTAATAACATCTGCGTAAAAAAACCCAAAAAGACTACCAAACCTTATGCTGTGGAGTCAATTCCAACTCAGCAACCCTGTAGGACAGAGTAGAGCTACCCCGTAGGGTTTCCAAGGAGTGGCTGGTGGATACGAACTGCTGACCTCTTGGTTAGCAGCCAGGCTCTTAACAACTGCACCACCAGGGCTCCAACATCTGTGTAGAGATTGTGAATTGCCCTCGCTTTATCTTCGAGCTTGTGATCTCAGTGCCCCGAAGACTTTCCCTTCTACACTGGGTTCTGCTGGCGGATGGTGTGGCCTTAGTTGCGGTGAATTGCATGGTCCTAAGAACATTAATGACTATCATTAAAACAAATATATCTTTCCTACTTTCTTCTCCCAATAAATAAACAACATTAAACATATTTATAAAACATGGTTTTAAAAAAAGCTCTGTGGTTCCTTTCCGACATAACCTTACCCCTGATCTTATCACCAAGGCTGATACAAATTCTTTTTAATTTTCTGTGAATCCTTTCTAGGCTATAATCCTCTCAGGTCAGCGTACAACTGGAAGACTCAGGTTAGCCTTAAGATCTTTGTACATGTCTTTCCTTCACCTGTTACAATCCTTTTCCTCTTCACTCACATATTTAGGTTTTTGAACTAATTAGAAATAGCCTATGTTTATACACTGGAATATTATTCTGCAATAAAAAGAAAATTAAGTTCTGATAAATGCCACAATGTGAATGAACTTTGAAAACATGGTAAGTGAAAAAAAGCCAGTCACAAAGGCTCACATATTGTGTGATTCCACTTATAAAAATGTCCAGAATAGGCAAATCCATGTTGCTGTCGTCAGGTGCTGTTCAGACTTATAGAGACCCTGTGTCCAACAGAATAAACATTGCCCAGTCCTGTGCCATCCTCACACTCATTGCTATTGGCAAATCCATAGAAACAAAAAACAGATTGGTGGTTATCTAGAGCTGATAACACTTCAGGGGTGCTGGCTTTCTTTTTGTAGTGAAAATATTCTGACATCGATTGTGGTCATGTACGCACATGTCTATGAATACACTGAAAGTCATTGAATTACACACTTTTAATGGGTGAATTGTACGGTATATGAATTAGAGCTTAATAAAACATGGCCTTAGTTTGTTTTTCTAACATTCCAAGTCATCCCTGCCCCTTCTGCATACCCTCTTGGGCTATGTAGCTGAAGCAAAATGGGAGAAAATGAGCCACATAGAACATTTTACAATTGTTGTTTTTGTTAGGTGCCATGGAGTCCATTTTGATTCATAGTGACCCCATGACAGAGGAGAACTACTCCCATAGGGTTTTCTAGGCTGGCACAGTGGTTAAGTGCTTGGTTGCTAACTGAAAGTTCAGTGGTTTGAACCTGCCAGCTGCTCTGTGGAAGAAAGATGTGGCAGTCTGCTTCCATAAAGATTACAGCCTTGGAAACCCTATAGGAGCAGTTCTACTCTTTCCTATAAAGTCGCTATGAGCCAGAGTCCACTCGACAGCAATGGGTTTAATCTTTAAGAAAGAAAATTGCCAGGTCTTTCTCCTGCAGAATGCCTGGGAGGGTTCCAACCACCAATCTTTTGGTTAGCAGCTGAGTGCTTAACCATTGTGCCACCAGGGCTCCTTATTTATACAATAAACCCCCCAAAAGAAAGCAAAATTCCTCATGAGTGTTTTCTTGAGCCAGTGAGGGGCAATGCTCCATTTTGAACCTTCAAACCATTTGTGGAGTGCAGACACATGTATTCCTCCACCAATTTCCAGTAGTCTGATGTCATTGGTTCTGTTTCCTTCTGCTGGCATTTTGAAATGCTAAATGGTTCAAGGCCATCAGAAGCCTTGTGAGAAAACAGCTGCTACAGGGGGTTTTGTATCACTAACAACTAAGAAAAGGCACTTGCCAAGATTCATTTGCCTTGATGGCATTGCACAGGCGTCTTTATTCATCCGCTCAATTCTCGCTTCATTCATTACAAGGGTGACTTGAAAGGGACTTCACATCCCCCAAGCCTTCTGTGGTCCCAGTCTTTTCTTTTTGTAACAAAGAGAGAAGGAGGCAAAGACCGAACACCAAGTCCAGCACTTAGAAGGCATTCACTGCTGGCCCTGAGCCCTGGGCCCTGAGCCGTAGGCCTTGGACTCTGGCTCTGTAGCCATACAATTTGAATCTGGGAGGCAGCTAAACAGGAAGGTCCTGGAGAACTCAGGTCAGTTACTGCAGGGAGCAACATCCAGACAGCTGTGCTGGAGACAAAATAAGGAAGAGCCTCACACCTCCAGAATGTCCATTCATTCATTCATTCATTCATTCATTCATTCCTTCCTTCCTTCCTTCCTTCCTTCCTTCCTTCAACAAATATTTTTATTCACCCATTATATGCCAGAAATTGGAGCCCTGGTGGTGAAGCGGTTAAGCCCTCGGCTGCTGACCAAAAGGTCGGTGGTTCAAATTCACCAGCTTTTACTGGACAGCAGCGGGTTTGGGGATATGTGCCAAGTCCTTTTCCTAACAAAACAGACAATATACCCTGCCGTCTTGGAATTTACCGCCTAGTGGGGGAAGACAGATATTAAACCAACAAATAAGCAAAATATGCAGTCTGTCTGGCTGTAATCACTGCTATGGAGAAAATAAAGCAGGCAAGGCAAGGGAACGCAGGTCTGGGGACAGCGGTGCACCACTAACTACAGTTGGCAGGAAAGGCCTCTGGGAGAAAGTGAGTGACTCCCTGGGTGCAGATGGTAGGGCAAGTTTGCAGGCCCTAAGGTTTGAGGGGGGAGTGTACTCCTGTATGGAAGGATGGCTTGGACCAGAGGGGACCCCTGGGCTGGCCTCCCCTGCCCACTCCCCCTCTCTCTCCCAGTAGCATGGCTATTACAGGTGCATGTTACATTTGGATTGGGGTATTGTCTCCTTTGTCTCAGAGGAGGTATTTTTATGTTGGGCTCTGGGGTAGGTCTGGGTCTAGGGGTGTGAATGGAGAAGGGGGTCTCTCTCTCTCACGGATGGCCACTTGTTATCCCCTCCTCCAAGCCCACAGCTACCACCTCCTGCCAACTCCTAAGGCAGAGCGAGCTGGGGGCCTCCAGCAGGCTGTCTGCAGGCCCTTTTCCCATGCCTGCAGCTGCTCTCCTCATCTGAGAGGTGGGAGGGAGGGGGGCTGCAGCGGGGGGCGCTCCCCTTCCAGGAGCCACAGTGACTCAGGTGCCCTCAACCTGGAGCTGGGAGGATGGATGGGCTGCTCACGACGATTGTCCATTAGTAACTCCAGATCCATTTCCCAGGTTTACATTCTCAATTCATAAAGGTTTAAAAACTATGGATTTTCATTTTACTGGTTGCACCTGTAACCTCCCCAGGCATCCTCCGGGGCGCTGATGTCAGTGGGCAGCAGCCAGTCTCGAGGTAATGTAGCACCTCTGCAGCCACAATGGGCGCTTGGGGAGAAGGGACGTTAAACAAATCAACAGCAGTAAATCAATCAGGCCTGCCTGGTCTTTCAGGGACGCTGGCTGTGGCTGCTCTGGTTGACCCTGTCATGTGTTAGGGGGCTGTGTACAAGGGGGTGAGGGGTGGCTTCAGGCTTTGTTGGGGGCAGAGGAACCAGGCCCAAATCCTCACTGTGAAGGAACCAAGTCCACCGAGGGGCCAGTGCCTCCAGTCTCCCCTGCCCACATCACAAGCCTCAGGCCAAACTCAGACTCTCAACACACCACTGCTCTCCCCAGACCCTGGCTTAGCGTTGCCAACAGGGCAGGTGACGGGAGTGGGGAACTTCTTCTGTGGTGCCTCATTAACCCTCCAGCCTTCGGATCTTATCACCCCCATGAACACATGTGCTCACATTGGCCTCATTCTGACCCCACTCCACCTCCCTACCATCCAGGGACATCCCTCTCTGGGGCGGAGTGTCAAGGGCTGAGGAATCCACCCAGTTCGTTCTCAGTCATCTACACACAGAGGCCAGCGGAACACTAAGGCCTCCGTGAGGACAGCCAGGATGGAAGTGTCTGGGCCTGAGCACAGAGAGGACGAGGGAGCCCCTCTGCCCCCACTTCTCTCTGCTCCCACGGCCTCCAATGTGCCCACAGACATGTGCATCACTAAATATTTCAGTAGATGAATGATTTTGGAGGGGGTGGGGAGAACACTAGAATAATGATTTATAGAATTTTAGAAAACTTAATTCCTTAAGTGTACTTTACAGCAGGACCATCACACAAAGGCAGGGCTCCATGATTGATTCTCTCAGGAAAGAAGAAAGGCAGGTCTAAGAGCCCTTTCAGCTTTCTTTCTAGGGCACTTAGCAGCCTTCAGGATACCCCCAGCCCCGCCCCCACCTGGCTGCTCAGCCACTCAGCCTCTGCTCCACCAGCAGGCCCAGAAGCACAGTCACCTGTGAAGGGGGCTGCTCCCTCTAGGATCAGCATGCCCCCAAACCTCTGGCCTCCTCTGCCCTGTCCCCAGTCCCTCAGCTAAGTCTTGCCTCAGCCCCTCAGGGCCTCCCGGCGGGCATCCCAAGTGGCCACTCCCCAGGGCTTAGCTCCTCAGCATCCCAGATCACCCTCCACACTGCCCCCTCCTCAAGCCCAGCCTCTGGGACACTCCAGGGACACTGGCACCCAGCAGGGGACCAGGTAGGGCCAGCCATGGGGAAGCCCCAGTGCCCTCTGTCCTCCGCAATCACAGGATTATTGCTGTTATTAGTTGCCTTGAGACAACTCCAACTCATGGCAACTCCATGAATAAGAGAACAAAACGTTGCACGATCCTGCACCACCTTCACGATCACTGGTATGTTTGCTCACCTTCCAGCACTATGCTGGGAAACATTTTGTTGCAGTCCATAGGGTTTTCATTGTCAGAAGTAGATCATCAGGCATCTTGATCTCCAGGTTGGAGAGGGTGCCTGCTTAGGGGCTTGCTCCCTCCCCTAGAGGTCCAATG
This sequence comes from Elephas maximus indicus, assembly GCF_024166365.1. Lineage (NCBI taxonomy): Eukaryota > Metazoa > Chordata > Mammalia > Proboscidea > Elephantidae > Elephas > Elephas maximus. Next base: position 65,785,292 of record NC_064829.1, on the reverse strand, counting down.
GTGCAGCCAGGACTATGGGGTGGATTCTAGCTGGCTCATTGTTTCATTCAAGTTCCTGAGAAGTTCCTGCTTCTCGTCTGTATGAGCAGGCTTGCAGTGGTCACCAGGGGAGACTGTGTGTGTGGATGGCCTCAAGTTGCCTTCATGCTGATCAAATGGGATGGGCAAAGGAAAAGAACATTTTTGACTTTAAGGGACAAATCTCTCCGTTTCCCACAGGCAGGCAGTGGGAGAAATAGTTAACCCAGCCCTCAGCAATCATCCTGAGGTCAGCGGCTCCATAGTATGTTTCTGGCTCTGAAGGTGGGAACAAGTCAACCTTGGAGCAACTGGAGTGTGTGAGGAAGTGACCCTTTGGCTGTTTCTTCTGTGCCCAGCAGAGCTCTGAAAGGGCAGGTGCCTGCCAAGGAGACATCGATCCAGACTGACCCTGCTGTGCCCCCCACCTCCTTGCCCTCGGCTCCCCAGTCCCTCCAGGGGATGGCTCTCCATGTGGGAGGTGAATTGTGGCTGGAATAGTGAGGAGAGGATGCTGCGGGGACGGCCACTGCAAAGGCCTCCCTCAGGCCCCACCATCTGACTACTCGGTTAGGCTGGCCTTGCCCCCGGCCTGGGGTGGCAGAGAGGGATCCCCCCAGGTATAAGGAACGAGGAGGAGGCCGGAATGGATACTGCACAGAACAATCATTTAAACCTTTCATGTTCGGGGACCAATTAATTATCCAAACCTCCCAATCCGAAAAGGAGGATGTTTAATCTCCCGTCTTCCCCTGGGTGTCAGCCCTTTGACCCCGGCTTCTTGACCCATGCCCTTCCACCTTGCTGTGTTCCCTGGGGGCCAGGACTCTGTGCAGCGGCTTTGTTTAATAAACAAGTCTCCCCGGTGGGGGAGGGTTCCTGCAGGATCCGGCCTGGCATGTTTTGGTGAAGCCACACACTTCCCACAGGGCAACTTGGCCAGCTGAGAAGAGAGGAATGGGGCCTGCCAGAGGCAGTGCCAGGCGCTTGGCAGATTCTGCTCTGTGAGCCCCACATAAGGGCCTTGGTCTTCCCCTGGGAGAGTGGGAGAGTGAGCATTTCCTTAATTCACAGCGGCTAAAGTGAGGTCCCTTTTATACATTGTTCTTACTGAGCATTGTTATGCAAAGGCTGGCCTGGGGCTCCTTGGCCTGGTGCAAGGCCACAGCAGCTGCAGGAAAAAGGTCCTCAAGTGTGCTAGCAGGAGTCCCTGGGAGGTGCAAATGATTAACGCACTCAGCTGTTAATAGAAAGGTTGAAGGTTCGAGTCTATCCAGAGGGTCCTTGGAAGAAAGCCCTGGCATCTATTTCCGAAAAACCAGTCATTGAAAACTCTATAGAGCAGATTTCTACTCTGACACACAGAGGGCCAGCTGCCTGCCTCCTGCCTGTCGCCTGACCTGGGAGAATCTGGGTGTTGCCCTATCCCGACTGATCATACTCATGGTGCAGGGGGTGGGGGGGGACAGTGCACTCTGGGTGATATTTTTATCCTCCTACGTTCCCTAAAGAGTTCCCAGGAACAAAAGCAACCCCGTGACACAAATTAGGTATCCTGAGAAGCCAGCTACAATAGGCATTCATGTAAATCAATGAACAGAAACCAATAGCTGCGGCACCAATTGCTAAACAAAGCCTGGGAACTAATGCCTGTAATTTGAAGTATTCACACAAGTGATAAAAATCTATCCATAGTGCTGGGCCCTCTTCTGTCTCTCAGTGACACTTGCAGCCATTCAGCAGTCATTCAGCCACAGCAGCTTCTGGGAGGGAGAATCTGCACCCCTGGTCACTAGGGTCCTCTCTGAGTTTAACCCCTTGCTGTGCGTCTATCATCTTGCTGGTGATTGGGGACCAAGGAGTGCCCTTTCCTCATAGGCCCTGGTTACCTTGGTTACAGTCAGGGACAAACCAAAGAACCTAATTAAAGGGGGTAGGGGTGGAGGCGAGAAGAGAAGGGTGTATGAAAGGTTGCCCTTGACATTTCTAGCACCTCCATAATTCTTTCCTCAAAATGGAGTTTGAGTAAATCTACCCAGCTTGTCCGAGGACCAAATAGCCTCTCCCCTCTGCTCTCTCAGTGGATATATATATATATAAATATATATTATGTAGCCAAATGCCATTATTCCTGAAGACACTGGCACAGACAACAGCATGGCCAACTTCAAACCAAACGTTGATTTTATGTTTCTTCAAATACTACAATTGGTGGAAATACTGAATCTACGGGAGAACCAGGCATCATAATGTCTGAGTATTTCCGACAGATCACCATGGTAGCTGGAAGTTGGCCATCCCTGACCATGAGCAGATTTCATCACCAGAGGAGAAAAGAATTTGGTCATCACCTTGAAATTGTATGCAAGGCGTATGACAGGCAATTAGAATTCATTTTTGATTTCTAAAATGAAAAAAAAAATTATTTCAAAACCATTTGTCTTTCTAGGGGGCTGGAGGAAGGATCCCCCAAACCACAAGACTGCAATCATTTAACATTCTGTTTTAGTGGATCCTGTTATACCCCAGGCTTAATTACAGCTCCTCTCCGCCACATGCCTATGAGATTTGACAAGATGCTGCCAAACCGTAATGAAACAGGGGTATTTGTTGCTGCCGTTGTTAGTTGCCAGTGAGTCAGCTCCTACACAGAACAAAACATTGCCCAATCCTGAACAATCTTCATGATTACTGGTATGTTGGTTCATCTTCCAGCACCATATTGGGCAATATTTTGTTGCAATCTATACGGTTTTCATTGGCTAATTTTCAGAAACAGATCACCAGGCCTTTCTTCCTGGTCTGTCTTAATCTGGAAGCTCTGCTGAAACCTGTCCACCATGGGTAACCTTGCTGGTTTTGAAATACCAGGGGCATAGCTTCCAGCATCGCAGCAACACACGGTCTACCACAATATGACAAATTGACAGATGGGTGGTGGGGAACAGGGTTAGTCTACTAGAAATGTATTGTCCAATTACCCAACCTCGGCTTTATAAAGGAGCGCTGGAACATACTTTGTCTACGTTCACTTCAAAGCAGCCAGTGTTCCTGGCAATAGATATATTCTGTACAGTCTGTGAGACACACAGAAACAAACACAACATAGGCCGCTGAGCTTTTTACACTTCCACCACTGGTGCTGGTGTTCACATTCAAGTCCCAGCACCTCTTACTCTCTGTGTGGCCTTGGGCAAGGTACTTCACTTCTCTGAGGATGGATGTCTTCATGTGCAAACCATGGGCAATCACAGTACCAACCCCACAATCCTATTCGTAGAATTAAAATAGATGATGACTGCAGGGGCCTCAACGAAACACCTGGAATCTAGTTCTTGCCGATGAAGCTAAAGGTTGTGTAACAGTAGTAATTGCACAAGTCTCCCATCCTTACCCCCTGAAAGAGCTTTCAAGGGTCATTTCCACTGAGCTTGCCACCACTTACGAATGATCACCCTGCCTGTTTGCTAGAGAAGAAATCCTGAGGATGGGTAAGTCGAACTCCTGCTGAGTCAGCTTGAGAGCTGAGATCAAATTCTTCTCTAGGCTGTCCAGCTGGTCCACAACCATGGACTGGAATTCAGGAAGATCCAGGGGATCTGACGCAAGTGTGCTCAACTCCTGGAGCCTCAGCTTCCTTGTCTGTAAGAGTATTGGGTGAAGGGATCCCCAAGACTCTATCCAACCCTAAAGTTCTGTGATTTCTGGACTCATAGTCAGAGGACCCGACAGAAATCTGTGACTGACCCACACTGTTTTGTAGCCTGGGGCAGGGAGTGCATTGTTGGCTTCTTTGAATCCCCTAACATGCCCAGCACAGTGCTTTCCAGTGCTCGATAGATATCTGCTAATCGATCCATTGGCCAGATCCCAGGTCTCCTGGCTCCCGGCTCCTTGCTCTTTTAATTTCAAAAAGATCAATAAATCAATCAATATCTTTTCTACAAGGCTGCAGTACCACTGTGTAATTCAGAAGGAAGTTAGCACCAGTCAAATAGCATTCCCATCTCAATCTGACAGGCAGATAAAGCCCCTCCACACACACGCCATACACACACATACCATCTACACCACATACGCACTGCATACACACACATCTTACTACATATAAGCACACAAACACCACACCCCCACACCACACACATACCGTACACACACATCTAACCACACATAACACACGCATACCCCACACACCCTCACACACACCACAAGCCTACCATACACCCCCACATCACACATAGCACATATCTTATCACACATAATCACACACATACCACACATACATACACCACACACACACCACACCCCCTCACACACCATACACATAGCACACAACTTACCACACATAGCACACAACTTACCACACATAATCACACATACACCGCACCCCCCACACAATACCACACGGCACACATGCCACACACAAAGCACACACACACCATAAATACCGCACAAACACACATGCACATCATACCCCACCCCTTCACATATACCGCACACACACACACACGCATACACACACACACACACACACACCACACATACTCCAGGGCAGAGGTCCTAGTGACTCAGTCACAAAGCAGGGCTCTTGTTTCTAGGAGGCAATCTTATGAGTACATGCCCTTCAGTGGGCTCAACAGGGCATTTTCCAGACAGGCTTTGCCTAGGTTCAGATATTGAGGAAAAATACAAGATACCCAACAAGAGCCACACAAATCCCAGAAAGCTGAGTGGAAGGGCAGACACCTCCAGAGACATTACTGTGTAGCTGAGGGTGAACCAGCTATTGTTGGACAGATGAGAGCTCACAGAAAAATGGAAAACAGCAGAAACAACACCTAAATAAGTAACCTGGGCAGGGCAATGCGGGCCTCCTCCTTCTCCAGCTTCCTCCCCAGGGAGTGCCTCTGCCTGGCCCCAAACTTTCCTCATTTTCCAAGTCAGTGCCCTGATGGGGGCCCATGGGCTGGCCTCTCCTCCAAGTGCAACCCCTGTGGGTGTCTAGCCCTGGAACTGTTGTCAATTTAGAATGGTTCCAGTGTTTCTTTATATCCACATCCGATCTTATCAAAGAGACTGTGGGGAGGGAGGCGCTGCTGGTTTTGTCTCTCCAGCTTCCCCTTCCCTCCCTCCCTCTGTGATTCTGTCTCCCCCTCCCCCGGGACCCCCAAGCCTGAGCCGAAGATGGCCTCCTCTGTGAAGTTAATGGCTGTAAGAAGATTTCATTTTATTCTATCTACGCCAAACCTGATATTTTAAATTTGCCTTTGACATTCCCAGAGTCCTGGAATTATCATTTGGGAAACAAAGCTTAACCAGGAGCTTTAAAGGAAGAGTTTTTTTTTTTTCCCTTTCAATTTTAGCAGGCTAGTAAAAATCAATAATGCCGTGTTCCCATCTGTAGACCACCTGACATGTCATGAATGGTCAATGGAGCCTGCTTCTGGCTGCTGACGCTCTGAGAACCACAGTGGCCAGTCAGGCCTTGGGGTTGGGCATTCACATCTCCTTCCTGCCCAGGTAAAGTCTTCTCTCACCCCAGAAGATGCCACTGAGCGGCTTGCCTGGGGAGAAGTTTGGGTCTTTACTGACAGAGTTTGGTGTGACCAAATTGAGGCCTGGAAAATACTGAGGGGGGAGTCGTCTCAGCCCAGAGATGATCAAACCTTTTGTCCCTCAAAGGATTCGTTAAACAGGACAAGCCTAGGGTAGGGATTTGTAGGGTATTATTCTAGTGCAATTACCCATGAGCTCCAGGATTTGAGAAACTGTAAATTGGTCCTGTCTAGCGCCAAAAGGTTTGGGACCCAAACACCTGCCTGGGCGGCTCTGGGCCCTGCACTGGGTTGAGCGCAGCATACAGCATGCTGGGTGTGCAGAGGACATGGGCCTATCTTGAAGTGCGTGGGCACCCACAGCACAGGGCAGGACAGCCAAAGTGGTGCTTCCATCCACACAGGCAACCGGGACACCACAACTCCCAAACAAAGAGCCCAAATCCAGGGGCCTCCGTGAGACACATGAAAACCAGGGCTCTGAGAACAAGAGCCTACCGAGGGGGGAGGGGGGACATGAAACAGCCACTCCTTATCCCACCCCGAGGCCTTTTCAAAGCCACAGACTGAACCATATTGTCACTCCCAAGCCAAGTTTCAACTTCTAAAGAAATCTTTTCAAGATGTTCAAAGCATCCGAGGGTCGTTTAGCTCTAAGCGCTACCATCTGCCACTGCAGCCTGTCCGTAATCCTGTGCTCTGGCAGGGCCCCTGTTAGCAGGGCTGCCTGCTGTGCCCACTGGAGAATGCCCTTTTGGTGCAGACGACAAAGGGCCCGCAGTGGCTCTCCGGGCTCTTGGCAGTGCTGCACGGAGCTGTGGGATTGGATGGTTCTGGACGCACCATGCTGATGCCCGGTGCAACCTGGACTGGTCCTCCTGACACCCCGGCCTCCCCGCCTGGGAGCAGCAAGGAGGGCACTGGGTCTGCCCTGAAGCCTGGATGAATTCATCTGACTCCAGAATTTCAGATGCAAATAAAATAGGGCCATATCCGATCCCAAATGGAAATCCACTTAACTTGGGTTTTTTGTTTCTCTTTTTCTTTTGTTTTTCCTGTTCTAGAGGATAAATGGCATCATGAGTTAGCCATAAAATCAAAGAGCTGTTCATTCTGGTGGAGGAACTAATCCTTCTTTTAGCTACATGATATCAACCGTGATATCTCCGGCCTTGCATGTCCAGTGTCCAGGAAGTTCATGGCAGGCCAGGAGATCTGCTATTCCAGGACCAGGAGCACAAGATTGGGAGCATCATGGAGGCCCAGAGAATGAAGAGGAGCAGATCCAGGGTCCCTCTAGGTAGAGGATGAAAGAGTCCAAGGGTCAGCTCAGGGATAAGGAGGGCCAAAGAAAAGGACCAAAGCGGAGCGGAAGAACTTGAAAGTCTTCCTGGGGACAAGACTGTTTTTGTTGTTGTTAGCCACCGTCAAGCTGGCCCCATACTCATGGTAACCCCATGTACAATGGGATCAGGATGTATGATCTGAAGGTTTCCATTGCCTGATTTTCAGAAGTATATTGCCAGGCCTTTCTTCCTAGCCCATCTTAGTCTAGAAGCTCCATGACACTTGCGCAGCGTCACAGCAACACACAAGCCTCCACCAACAGATGGGTTGTGGCCACCCATAAGGTACACTGGCCAGGAATTGATCCTGGGTCTCCTGCACAGAAGGCGAGAATTCTAGTACTGCAAGGTGATAGGGAAGAAATCAGGATGTGCCCTCTCACCCTTTGAAATCCACCAGAGTGCTGGCATCCAGGCTGGTGTCAGTAGAAGGAGCAAGTCCGGCACAGGAGAAAGAAGAGACAGCACAGAGGCCACATCCCTAGACAGGTGGCTCAACTCAAAAAGGTCGGTGATTGTTGACCTGGGCAGAGGCCCCCTGCTCTGTGGATGAGAAAAATGGGTGAGGAGTGCTGGCAGCAGGCTGGAGCTCTGGGATGTAGCAGAGGCTGAGGATAGTACAGTACAGTGCAGTGGTTAGAAACACAGACCCAGGAGCCACTTACTGGTTGGTGTAATCTTGGACCAATCACTCAAACTCATTGTGCCTTAGTTTTCCCATCTGTGAAACGGGAGTAGGCAATGATGAAAGCATACACCTCTCAGGGTTGTTGCAACGGTTAATACACACAAAGTGCTTAGGACAATATCTAGGACACGATAGATGCTAGGTAAAGGTTAGCCATTATCATTATTGTTGTATTTATCACAGGAGTGAGAGGTTGGCAGTCTCAGATGTCATCTTGGCTGGTTGAGATCTGAAGGCAGATCTCCAGGGCTCCTCTACCCTGGAACCAGAGGCAACGTCAGATGTTTGGACTCCAAAGCTCATTCGACTCCTCCGCCTTTGCACCCCTGCCTGCAGAGTCTGGGCCCCCCAATCATAGAAGCTTGGCAGATTGAGACCACCCGCCAGGAGGCCCGAAGCCAGAGTTCCCCTACAGATGTGGGAAGAACACCCCCTCAGAGCTGCAGGACCACAGTCACTAGACAGTTGTCGGCAGCAAGTGCGTTCTTCAAAGCTGCTCTCGGAATTAGAGACTCAGATGGGGACCAAGTGGCAAGCCAGAGGCTCGAGGGTCTTGTGATGCCTGGCTGGCTGTAGCCACAAAGAGCAATGACTGAGTCGTGAGAAGGCAGAAACAGGTGGTTGTTTTGGTTTTGGCTTCTCTCTCTCTTTTTCTGGCGCCTCACTAGAAACCTGGGTGATGACAGTTAAAACTTCTGAAAATTTCCAGCCACTGCTTCATCCAAAGGTCCCAGCTTGTCTTCTGTCAAGCTGCATAATTAAATGGATTTCCTAAAGATGGTTCCCATTCCCTTCTCTTCACCAATCCCTTTACTCAGGGGCCCTTCCGACTCCACCCCCACGTCATCCCTTGTCCTGGCCGAGATTCGTACACCTTGAGCTCAGCCTGGTGACCCCAGCAGGCTGTGTGTCCTTGCACAGTACCACAGTTCTGTGGAGAACATATCCCATGGGCATTTGAATTTTGGGGGAGTGTTTTGATTATCACAATGGTTGATGAGAGGACACTAGTGGCATTTAGTGGATGACGGCTGGGGCCACTGGAGTGTTGATTATGGCCTCAAGATCCAGACCACTGGGCTCAAATCCCAGTTCTACCACGTATTGGCTGTGTAAATTCTCTGGCCTCAGTTTCTTCATCTATAAAAGAGGGATAATAATTAGACCTACCTCATAAGATTGTTGTAAGCATTCAGTGAATTAATCTACACAAGACCCCTAGACCAATGCCTGGCACTTGCAAACATTAGTTATCATTTTCCTATAATCTGAGGAATAGTACCACACAATAAATAATTGTCCTGTGTTCTAAATGTCTTTAAAATGTCCCACCAAACTTTTATATAGCTTGAAAAATGATGTTGTAATGATTTGAGCCTAAAATCTAACTCTCTTTTATGTATAAAAACAAAAATTTTCAAGGTTTTAACATATACCAAATCTCCGAGGAATGCAACCACTGTGTTGTATCAGACACAGCTTATTTACCTTCTCAGATTCTCTTGGCTGCTCCTGCCTCCCAGACCACCCTCAGCATCCTCTTCCACTTGACTCCCTACAAGGCATCATGGTTCTATCACCTGAGGCCAATAAACTATGTGCCCGCAGGCCCCAAGTATCTGGATACTCCTTCTACTTCTAGACTCAGATAAAAGACCACACTTCAGGGGATGCAATCTGGCTTCGTGAGCAGGGACCAGATGACATAACCCAGAAGTACAGGGGGGTCAACTCCCTGTGGGACAAACTGGCCAGTGGGAACCTGGGTTCCTGCTCCCTTCCTTCTCCCTGTTCTGACTGTTCTGACAGTGGGTTCTTCCATGCAGCTTGGCCAGAGACTTCCTGTGTGGCCTCAAAGCTCATATTGAAATAGCAGGTTGCCCAGGAATGCATGGGTCTGTATTGCTTTCCATCCTTCACCTACTTCCCTCCCCCCTCCCCCTTGCTACCCTGGGATTGTACTTCCTGGAGGAAGATCATGGCTTCATTTCTGCCTCACACTCTGTTTTATAGGAAACCTGGGCTAAAACGTCCCCAAAGAGGGCAGCGTGTACTTGTCGTGTGTGGAACTTTACCAAGAGTGGTTTACCATTTCAGAAGACTACAGAATTAACAGCATCAACACTTACGACATTTTAGTTGCCAACCCAATATATCTCTATCAGTCTGCACTTATAGCTGTGGCATTCATGGTGATTGTCTTAGAGTATAGTTGTACCTGTGTATTTACTTACTGAAATATTTCACTATAAATAATTCCCCTTCTATTTCTCCCTTACATTACAAGTAGGGCATTATATCGATTTTTTACTATGTACATAGCCAAGTTATATTATCTATAAACTGACGATCAAGATAATAAAGAGGAGTCCAGGAATAAACCCACACATCGATGGTCAACTGATTTTGACAAGGGTGCTAAGTCCATTCCATGGGGAAAGAACAACCTCTTCAATTAATGGTGCTGGGAAAATTGAATTTCTACATGCAGAAAAATGAAACAGGATTGATGCCTCACACTATACACAAAAGCAAATTCAAAATAGATTTAAGGACTTAAATGTGCAAACTAAAACAATAAAATTCTTAGTAGGAAAAACAGAGACAACATTTTTCAGGCCTAGCTTTTAACAGTGGACTATCTAATATAATAACAAAAGCCCAAACAGCAAAAAAACAGAATAAATGGAACTTCATAAAAGTTAAAAACTTTTATTCATCAAAAGATTTTGCCAAAAAAAGCAAAAAGACAAGCTACCAACTGGGAGATATCTTTGGGAACCATTTATCCGACAAGAATCTAATAACCCAAATACATACAAAACATTTACAACTGAACAACAGAAAGACAAATAACTCAATCATAAAATAGGCAAAGGACTTGAACAGGCATTTCACCAAAGAGGACAGTCAAATGGCTATCAAACACATGAAGAGATGTTCAGTGTCCATTAGCCATCAGAAAAAAAGAGATGCAAATCAAAACCACAATGAGATACCATTTCACTCCCACTGGGAAGGCTAAGATAACAAACAAACAAATAGAAAACAATAAATGTTGGTGAAGATGTGAGGAAATTGGAACCTTTATCCATTGCTGGTGGGAATGCAAAATGGTACAGCCTTGTGGAAACCAGTGTGGCATTTCCTCAAAAAACTAAAAATAGGATTACTATGTGACTCAGCAATTTCACTCCTAGCTATATACTCAAAAGACTTGAAAGCAGAGACTCAAACAGAGACTTGTACACCACTGTTCATTGCAGCACTAGTCACAGTAGCCGAAAGGTGGAAACAACCTAAATGCCCAGCAGCAGATGAATGGATAAACGCAAGTGTGGTACATATGTACAATGGAATACTACTCAGGCAGCAGGAGAAATGAAGTCTTGATACGTGCTACAATATGGATAGAGCTGGAAGACATATTACTGAGTAAAATAAGTCAATCACAAAAGGACAAATATTGTATGACCTCCTTTATATGAAAAGACAAATGCATAGAGAACAAAGTTTATTGGTAGTTACCAGGGACAGGAGGGAGGAGGAAAGGGGGGTTGAGGAGTTAAGAGTAACGGAAATATCGTGTTGATTAAGGGTAGGGTTGCACAGCTGATTATTGAAATATCTGTCAATAAGTTGTACACCTGTAAAAAAAGTTGAATATGCAAAAGTGTGATAGATATATTTACAGCAATGATTAAAAAACGGGAAGCTGCTGAGGCTGATTAAGTACAGTCAAAAAGTTCATGGGATTTGGTTTCTTGGTTTGGAGGTTTAGGGTTATGGTTTCAAGGGACATCCCAGTTAATTGGCCTAATAACACGTTTAGTGTCTCTGTTTTACGTCCTAGTTCAATGCATAGTGCCTGGGGGCTTAAACACTTGCTATCAGCTATTCAAGGCACAATAATTAGTCTCTATGCACCTGGAACAACAGGAGGAAGAATGAGAGTCAGGAACAGAAGCAGGATATGAAATGTGTGGTAATTGCCTCCATGAACAACTGCCTTCTTTGCCCTGAGACCAGAAGAACTAGGTGGTGCTCGGCTATCATTACCGAATATTTTGATCAAAGATTCCATAGAAAAATCCTGATCAAAAGTGGGAAAATGCAGAACAGAATTTCAAATTCTCATGGACTCCAGACTGCCTGGTGTCATGAAAGTTGGATGAATCCCTGAAACTATTACCCTAAGACAATCTTTAAACCTTAAACCAAAAATATCCCCTGAAATCTTTTTAAAACCAAGCAATGGTTTAGCTTAACTAGTAAAAAAAAAAGTCTGCCTTGAGCATTACGCTCTTTTAAGAACTACCTATACGGAATCAAATTGACAACCGCAACTCAAAAGATTAGATAGAAACCTTAGAGGGCAATGAATTTATGTTAATGGCAGATGAACAACTCAGAAAAGGAGGGTGAGAATGGCTACACAGCTCGAAGAATGTCATCAACGTCACTACATGTAGAAACTGTTGAATTGGTGTATGTTTTGCTGAGTATATTGTTAACAGCAACAACAAAATAAATAAAATTTTATATAAAAAAAAGATAGTAAAGAAGTCATTACAAAGAATTTATTTTGCAAAGGGAGCACTGGGGTTAGTAGAGCCGAGTCCCCTCCTGACAGAGTAGAAAGTGCCCTGGACAGGTCTTGGGCCCCTTGCCAACTGTGACGTGTGGGACAAGGCCCTGGTCTCCACAGGCCTTTGTTTTCTCTTCTATAAAATGGAGAAGTTGAATGAGATAGCTGCGAGATTCCTTCACAGCTCTGCCACCCGCAGGCTGAATTATACAGATGTCATCTGTTTTAGCATTTTTTCATTTCTTCTAAAGAACTCCATCTGTTGGAGGAAACGAGATTGAACCCTACCTCTCACAGCTGGTGGGGGGACACTATTTTTATCCAAGACTTACAGGAGGTAAGTGGACACTCCACCTAAGTGGGATTTCACTCCCAAATGAGAGTCACAGCACAGGGCCATGATGGCTGCTACCCTGGCCCACCTGAGCAACGTACCCTGACTCTGCTTTGTAAATCAGCTCACCTATAAAATGCTTGGCCAGTCCTATCATGGGCACTGGGTTCTTCCTGCCCCTTGCCCTGCCACTTTGTCTGACCTCTGATAACTCCACAGGACCTGACTTCCCCAGCCTTGACAGCTGCCCCTGAACCTTGCTCCATTTCTGATCCTGCTCCCAGGTCCAATGGTCAGATAAGGCAAGACCCAAGGCCCCAGTCCCGTGACACAGACCTAGAAGCCCTCACCTGGAGGCCAGGAAGTTTGAGAGCCAGACCATTGCCCTTCTACTTTTCTAGGGTGGTGGGGAGTGGTCCTTTTGCTCCTTTGAGAAAGGCAAAGATTGGGCCATTAAATCACAACTGGTGAAATGGTATCATAGTTGTTGGATATGTAATGCCCCCAGTTCTAATGACATTAACATTAGCATTTTCTGAGCTTCTGAACAACTTGAGCCTGGCCGTTCGTGTGTGTGTGTTCTTTCATTTCATCTCCACAACATCTGTGTGAATCCTTACGATAAATTCACTGCCCCCTAAGGTTCATAGCTAATCTTTTAATTTGATATTGTCAATTTGATCCCATATAGATAGTTCTTAAAAGAGCATAATGCTCAAGTCAGACATTTTTTACTAATTAAGTGAAACTTGTTCAGTTTTAAGAAGACTTCAGGCGATATTTTTGGTGAGAAAGTTGACACTCAGATTAACATCCCCAAAATCCTGGAAAATAAGGGGGAGAGGCATATTTGAACCAATATTGTTCTGGCTCCAAAGCCACACTCTTCCCTCCACTATGGTGCCCTGGTGGTACAGTGGTTAAAGCACTCAGTGGCTAACCGAAAGGTTGGCAGTTCGAATCCACCAGCAGCTCTGTGGAAGAAAGATGTGGCAGTCTGCTTCTGTAAAGATTTACAGCCTTGGAAACCCTATGGGGCAGTTCTACTCGCAATCAACTCAATAGCAACGGGTTTATGGTACCTCTATTGTTAGGTGTTGTCTAGTCTGTTCTGACTCATAGCCACCCTATGTACAACAGAACAAAACACTGATCTGTCCTGCGCCGTTCTCACAATCATTGCTATGTTTGAGCCCATTGTTGCAGCTACTGTGTCAATCCATCTTGTTAAGGGTCTTCCTCTTTTTCACAGACCCTCTACTTTACCAAGCATGATGTCCTTCTCCAGGGACTGTTCCCTCCTGGTACCTCTACCTCTGGCTAAATAAAGACATATGATGAAGGAAGGCAAGGGTCAGTGTGAGGCGGAGATTGTGACATGGGTTAAAGCAAAGAGGCAAAAGCCCAAAGAAAATTCTGTTCCTTGCACTTTCCTAGGAGCTTTTTGCTTTAAAAGAACCATCACATACCAGTTGATGCCCCGGCACTCCCAGGGAATACCCTGTAAAATCAGAGGATAGATAGGTAGGTAGGTAGGTGGATAGGTGGGTAGGAGGGTAGATGGGTAGGTAGGTGGATAGGTGTGTGGGGGGGTAGGTGGATGGATGGATAGATACAGAGAAAGAGAGAGAGAGAAAGATAGCTCCATTGAGTCAACTCTGACTCATGGCAACCTTATATGTGACAGAACCTAACGTTGCCTGGTCCTGCATTATCTTCACAAACGCTGGCACAGCTCAAGTCCATCGTTGCAGCTGCTGTGTCAGTTCATCTCACCAAGTGTCCCCCTTGCCCTCGCTGGCCCTCCACTTCATCAAACAACAATCGATCCCTCCTAATGAGGTGTCCAAAGCAAGCGAGGTAGACAGCGGTCTGTTTGATCCATAAGGTTTTCACTGGCTGGTTTTCAGAAGTAGATCCCCAGGATTTTCTTCCTAATCTGTCCTAGTCCGGAAGCTCCACCGAAACCTGTTGAGCATCATAGCAACACGCACAGCTCCACTGACAGATGAGTGGTGGCTATGCATGAGGTACATTGGCCAGGAATCAAACCTGGGTCCCCTGCATGGAAGGTGAGAATTCTACCACTGAGCTACCAGTGTCCTCATGGACTTAGCAGGGACTTAGATAGTGAATGGAAAATAAGCATGAAGCACCTACCAGCCTGGCCACCTGAGAGGCCCCAGTCCTTCAGCATGGAGAGGCTCCCTATCTGTACCCACCTCCCATTCCTTGAAAAATTTCCCACCCAACTGCTCATCCGCCGTGAGCCCAGAGAGTGCTTGGACTTACTGAGGGTGGGGAAGGGTTCTCTCCAGCTGTAGTTGAGGGGACAACCTTTTCAAACTGTTAGCTGTTCTTGAGCCCTAAGTACACCTTGGGCAAAACAGTTGCAATGAAGCTATTAAAAACCCTTATTAGTTTCATTAGGGTTTTTGAATAGTAGAAAAAAAGTAGAGTTCTTAATAGCAAGCCCATCACATTGGGATACCAGTGCTGTGTTTTCATGAGGCTCCAGGCTTCCTGCTTAAGGAGTAGGACTAAGGAGGCTCAGGAAAGGCTTCAGGGCCTTTTTCTGCATCTCAGGGGCCCTTTAGGACCTGTCAGCGGTGGCTTCTCAGCGGGTTAAAGCTGCTGAGGGGATTCTGTGTACAACTGGGGCTTGGAGGAAGCCTAGCTATTGCTTACAAGTTTCTAGAATTATCCTTATTTAAAAGCAGAACTTACTGAGGACCTACTATGCTCAAGGCTCTGCCCTAGGAAAGCCTGCTTTGCAAAAAATGATCAGGGCAGTGACAATGGAGCTCCCGAGGCCACCAGGACTCAGGGCCCTCTCTTTGTGACCTCTAAAGGCCAAGTTCGGGGAACATTGCATCAGCACCCATGGCAACGTCACCTCTGCTTTCTCACAACCAAGACAATGAGGAGCACAGCTGGGAAAGCACATCCTGGGCGCTGGGAAAAACCCACAGCCACTATGGGCAGCTCTGGGTGCTGGTGGCAAGTGCACCGCTTGGGCTTGTCTACCTGGAGTGGGGGTAAGGTTTCCACACAAGTGCTTATCAGCCCCTTGGGAGAAGTGGGGGTGGCTGGCCTGCCGGGGAGGTTGCTTACTCCAGGGGTGCCCTCTGCTGGGCACGTGCGATGCCCCAGGGAGGACCTGCAGGGGGCACAGGGGCACTATCAGCACACCACCACAGCGAGGGCAGGCTTGGAAAGCTGCCGGCTGCTCTAATGGGTCTCCAGGGCGAGACCTCTGCCCTAGGACAAGAAGGCCACTGCTCACTTGGGAGTGGTGACAGTTTGGGTAGCCGTGCCCTTAGTCAGAATTACAAGGGGGAGGTCACTAAAATGCAGATTCTTGGGCCTCTTTAGAGCCACCGAACCGTACTTACCTGCGTGCTGCCAGGGAGCCAGGCCTTGACAAGGCTCCAGGGGATTCATGGGCACTCTTGTTTGAGACCAACCTCTGGGGGACAGCCATGCTGCCGGGGCCAAAGGTCACGGGTGAATCAATTTCATGGACTTTCAGAGCTGCAGGAAACGCAGGCCTCAGACCAGATTGCCAGTCCAGGAGGTGCATGGATATTCACTCTCCCTCAGTCGCAAGCATTTCCCGAGCTCCTTTCGCCAGGCCCTATTCTCAGAGGTCAACAGCCCGACAAAACTCCCCATCCTCAGGGGGGGCGCTGTTGCAAGTAATGATGAGAGTGATGCCTTCAAATAACTTGATTTACCAACACTTTTGAATAACTATCATCTCGTGATTCTAGGGGCCTTTTGGTAGACATAACATTACCCCCAATTTACAAAGAGGGAACAGGCCCAGAGGAGCCAAACGACTTGGTCAAGGTCTTGTAGCTTATAAGGGGAGAGCAGATGGTGGAGGCAGGGCCTTCTGCCCCAGCCCATCCGGTGGAGGATTGCTGGGCCTCAGCTTGGTAAAGCAATGGTTCTCAGCAGGGGAATTTTGTCCCCCAGGGGACGTTCTGCAATGTCTGCAGACATTTTTGATTGCCACACCTGGGATGGGGTTCAGCGGAGGGGGAGGGCTCTATTGGCATCTAGTGGGTAGAAGCCAGGATACTGGTAAAAACTCTACAATGTCAGGTGTGGGGACTGAAGCATGGCTGGGAGAGCAGGGACAAGAGGGGTCCACAGTGAACAAGGTGGGATAGGCGTTGGCCTCTCCAGTTTCCAGTCCCAGCACGTGGCACCCGGGATTTGGAGTAGCTGGAGGAGGGGCCCCTGTGAGAACTGGGAGGCTGTGGGCCAGCTGCACTGCCAGCAAGCCAGCCACGGAGCTGAGACAGGGGCCTGCCCTACATCACCTTCCAAAATAGACATGACATGACATGACTATTGCTTCTCTTCTGCCTAACCTATCTCAACTGGGTTTCATCCTAAACACCCAAGGAAGGAAATTATGGGAAACAGTGCAGCTGAGCCAAGTTGACAGGTTGCAAAATCACCTGATAGATGCTTTTGTTTTTATATTTCAAACTCCCTATTTAGGGTATTGTGTATTTGGAAACCCTGGTGGCGTAGTGGTTAAGTGCTACAGCTGCTAATCAAGAGGTCTGCTGTTCAAATCCGCCAGGTGCTCCTTGGGAACTCTATGGGGCAGTTCTACTCTGTCCTATAGGGTTGCTCTGAGTTGGAATTAACTCCACGGCAGTTGGTTTTTTGGTTTATTGTGTATTTCGTGTGTGTGTGTGTGTGTGCGCGCGTGTGCGTGGACTGCTTTTCTCAACTGGATTCCCTGGGCGATTCCTTTAAATTCTGACAGGAAAATGAGCACCAAGCCAGGAACTCTGCTGGAAGAGTGCGGGGAATATGTGTGTTTGGTGTGTGGGTGTTTGCAGTTGTATGCTTGATGTGTATGTGTGTTTGGTATGTGTGCGCATCTGTGCTTGTGCCTGTACTGTGTATGTATGTCTGGTGTGTGTGTGTGTCTTAGGTTCTGTGTGTATGTGTCTGGTATGCGTGTCTCTGTGTGTGCCCTGTTTACACGTGTACTTCAGTGCTGGAGCTGGGGCTGGGGAGAGGAGAGAAGACAATAACAGAAAATGAAGCTGCACATTCTAGGTTGTGAGGCCACTGTCCTTTCCCCACAAACCAGATGCAGGTTTCAATCAATTCAATCAATGGGCAATGTTTGCTGGCCGTAAAAATAGCCCAGAGGTTGCTGGTCAGAGGCTGTAAGATGGATGACCAGTGGCCCCAGAGGTCCCAAAGGTCAAAGATGACTATCACCTTAAAATGTAATCTGTGGCCAGTCCCCAGCCCTGGGCCTCGTGGGTGGGGTGGCCGCTGCTGGCCATCTGCAACCGCCCACCAGGCCAGGCTGCTCTCGGCCCTGCTGCCGGATCAGACCAGCAGCCTGGCAGATGGCCTCCAGGCACCGCAGGCCCTGGGCTCTCTCTGCTCCGACTCCTCAGCCCTGCACCGTCAGGCACAGAGAACCCACACATTTCTCGACCTGCTGCTGGCCCCCATGACATCCCAAAGGGAGATGCAATAGAATAGGGCTTCTGCTTTGCTTTCAGCCCCTTGCCTCTTCTCACTGGGGCCCCTGGGTGGTATAAGCCATTATCTTTCTCAGACGATAACAGAAAGATTGATAGGAGGTTGGAGTCCACCCAGGGGCACCTCAGAAGAAAGGCCTCGTCATCTACTCTCCAAAGAGTCGAACGTTAAAAACCCTGTGGATCACAGTTCTGCTCTGATACACATGGGGTCACAACGAGTCAGGACCGACTACACAGCAACTCGCGGCCCCTTCTCGTTAAGCAAACCCTCGCTTCCTTCCGCTCCAGGTGTCTGGTCTGGTTTCTTAGACATAAGGAAAACGAGATCATTGTTTTTCATTTTCAGTGGTGGGAAAAGAGAATTCTGGAATGACAGTAGCCAACGCTCTATTCTCTTACCGGTGAGTGATGAGCGGAGTTCAAGATCTTCTCCTTCTTCATAAAAGGCCCTCTCATTTCACAGGGCCTTCCCCTCTTAGTCTAGAATTCCCCCCTCTTTCTTCTCCCAGACATTCCCTCTGGTGCTTTCGTGCTCTGGAGCAGCACTGTGCTGCATCTTAGAGCCTCGCCAGCTCATCTTCAAATACTTCTTCTTCTCCCTGATCACGCCCTGATGAATGCCAGATTCTTCCTTCCCATCTTTAGCTCCCAGGCTTTGTTAATTGTGACCATCTGCTGAGTTGCTTTTGGGAAGCATGTAAGGATGGGAAATGCTTATGAACACTTTGTCAAGTCGCCTCATCTCCCACAAAGCACTGGCTCCCTTCCTTCCTGCTGTTTGCTGGCTGGTTGTTGGTGTTGAGGACTCGCGAGCAGCATCTGTGTGCTGAATATCAATCTTTTCACAAAAATCATTGCAATTCGGCATCTAATGGTCGACCTGTCACCCGAAGATGCAGTGTTTCCCAAAAGTCAGGAAGCAAATAAATTATTACAGTTTAAAAATGAATCTATTTATTGATCACTTTCTTTTACACTATTAATGCTAATTGTTTTTCATGGTGCATGCATTTGGGATTCATCAAAATGAACTTTAACGAATTTCTAAACACAAAAATTATAGCAGGATAACAAATAGAACCAAATCATCCCACCATTTCTCAAAGGCCTTCTGTTCTGCAGGGCCCTGGGAGTTTGAGGGGCCACCCCAGGAGCCTGACTGTACAATGTGAGGTGTTGCCAACAGTGATAGACGTGTGTGCGTGGACATAACAAACTAGCTGCCATTGTTGAAGGGCCTACTGTGTGCCAGGCCCTGACCTAGGTCGCTTGCAAACATTATTTCATTTAATATTCACAATAGTCCTGAAGTCAGTTTTATTATTCTGACTTTATTTATTAAGAAAACGAGACCCAAAGAAGCTCACACATGTATCAAGTGGAAGAGCCCAAATACCGGTCTGATTCCATCTGACTCTTTCTACCTCACCACCCTCAGTGTTCAGCTGGTATCAACATATGCTGCAGCAGTGTTCTTCCAGAGAACTCTCTCACTATTTCTGCCTTTCAGTCCTGCTCAAAGTTAACCTTGGAAGGCCTAAGGAAGGACACTCTCCCAGGTCCTCATGGATAACCACTTGTATTTGTGTTATGGCAGCCCTAGGTAACAGAAATACCACAAGTATTTAACAAACCAATTTATTTTCTCACAGTTTAGGAGGCTAGCAGTCCGAATTTGGAGCACAGGCTCTAGGGGAAGGCTTTTTCTGTCAGCTTGGAGGAAGAAGGTCCTTGTCTCTTCAGCTTCATTCCTTGGCTCGTTGGTGATCTTCCTGTGGTGTAACACCTATCTTCCCATGTCTCTGCTTGCTTCTCTGTGCCTAATCTGCTCTTTTTATATCTCAAGAGAGATTGACTCAAGACTCGCCCTAAACTAGTACTGTCTCACTGGCATAACAAAGAAAAGCCTACTCCCAAATGGGATTATAAGCACAGTTATAGTAGTATTTACGACACATATTTTTGGGGGACACAATACAATCCATAACCTTAACTAACACAGGTGCTTAATAAAACGATTAAGAAAGCCTGTGTGATTCCTACTTAGATTCTGGCTCAGAGCTTCTCACACTTAATGTGCAAATGAACCCCTGGAGGAACTTGTCAAACTGCAGATTCTGACCCAAGGGGCCTGGGTGCGGCCTGGGAGTCTGTGTTTCTAACAAGCTCCCGGGGGACACTGATACTGCTCGTCCCCAGGCCCCACTTTGAGTGTGTGGGTCTACCTCAGGGGTCAGCAAAGAGCCAGATGGTACATATTTTAGGCATTTCAGGCCAACAGGCAAAATAGAGAATCTTATGTAGACACTTAGTGATTAAGAGCTCAGCTGCTAACCAAAAGGTTGGCAGTTTGACTCCACCAGCCACTCCTTGGAAACCCTATGGGGCAGTTCTACTCTGTCCCATAGGGTCACCGTGAGTCTGAATCAATTTGGCAGAAATGTTTTTGTTTTTAGATAACAAAAGAGAAAACTAATTTCTACAAAAATTTTGTTAATGAAATTCAAATATTATAAGAAGAAGAATATTGAATGCAATGTTTTGTAACACAGGCCTACCAGTAAGAAGAATTTTTTGGAGAGGGATAACTAGGGTTCCAAGCTAGTGTTCCGTATCATCAAACCAACTGCAAATATTCATTTGTAAACTAAGGGCTGTAGAAAAAACATGTGGCAGGCCAGATTTGGCACCCGGGCTGTAGTTTGCCAACATCTGCTCTAGCTCAGTGGTTTTCAACCTAAGTTTTATCAAAATCATCTGGGGGAGATTCCCCCACACTCCCATTGCCGTGATTGGACAAAAGACTGCTATCTAGTGGCCTGGCTGGCTGGGGAGGTTTATCACCCTGTCAACATCTGCCACTCCTTCTCATGCCTCAGTTTACCTGAGGAAGCTCAGGGCAAGACCACATACCTGAAACAAACATCCTGCCTTAGCTTTGGGATTAATTTTCACTTTGTAGTTTGCAAAGTAAGTTTGTATGCATGTACAGTTCTTAGTCTGGCTGGTGGCCCCCCTAGTGTTGTCTCTCCTCTGAGACTGCCTCTTTTGGATTGAACTCTGTCCCCCGCAAAATTTGTGCCAACTTGTCCAGGCCATGATTCCCAGTATTGTGTGATTATCTACCATTTCGTCATCTGGTGCGATTTTCCTATGTGTTGTAAATCCTACTTCTATGATGTTAATGAGGTGGGATTGTGGCAGTTATGTTAATGAGGCAGGACTCGGTCTACAAGATTAGGTTGTGTCTTGAGTCAATCTCTTCTGAGATATAAAAGACAGAAGCCAGCAGAGAGACAGGGGGACCTCATAACCACCAAGCAAGAAGAGCCAGGAACATGCATTCTTTGGACCTGGGTTCCTGCACTGAGAAGCTAGCTCCTAGACCAGGGGAAGATTGATGACAAGGACCTCAAAGCTGACAGACAGAGAAAGCCTTCCCTGGGAGCTGGAGCCCTGAACTCGAACTTCTAGCCTCCTAGAGTGTAAGAGAATAAATTTCTTTATTAAAGCCATCTACTTGTGATATTTCTCTTATAGCAGCACTAGATGACCAAGACACTGCCCAAGCAACACCTGTAAAGTGGCAAACACCAACAAAGATGCTGGAAGCCACACTTTGCCTTATTCTTATACCTAACTAATGATCAATTTTTAGACCTGAGTGATTACGGGTCAGTCCTAGAAGCTTGGTGCTCACAGACCACAGAGAGGGCAGAGGGTCACTGGGGGAAAAGGCTCGGGGCTCTCAAGAGGTGTCTGTCCCCCTCCCATGCCCTGCCACTCATACTGGTTATTTCCTGAATTACCAGAGAATCCGTGTGTGCCTTAGTCTCTGTCTTCTTCCTCATGTTAGTCAAGGATGAGTAGAGACAACCTCCTCTGGCTCAGTTTCTTCTATAAAGAAAGGGGAAGAATACCCAGCCCAGAAATGAGTGAGGTGGATACTACCCCTCCTTCCCTCCAACAGCCAAATCATTCAGAGAGAAACACCTGGACTACAAGTCAGAATTGCCTTGACAGCAACCAAATGCTTTTCTTTTAATTTGTTATAACATCTTAGCCTACCCTAACCACATTTTTGTTGCATTAAATTGAATAAAAATAGTATGCAATTATAGCTAACATTTGCTTGGTGCTTTTTATTTGCTAGACAATCTCCTGAGACTTTACGCATATTATCTAATTTTATTCTCACAACAATCTTCTAGGTTGGGTGCTGTTATCATGTCTACTGATGAGGGCACCAAGTCACAGAAAGGTTAAGTAAATTTCCCAGCGTCACACAGCCGGTGTGGAAACATACGCATTCTGGCTCCAGGGCATCCATTTAGAGCAAAGCTCTAGCCTAGACATTGCAGAAGATGCAAAGATGAACATTGCATTGTGAATGCTGGCCTCAAAGTATTCACAGTTGCGTAGAAAGTGCTGCAGTCCTTTACTTGCTTTTTCATAATTCTTGCCTCATTTTTATTTCAACAAAGCAGAAGGTGAAGGAACCTGCTGAACAGGGTTATACATGAAGAGAGGATAATTTTGATAAACATCTTTGATGAGGAAGATTTTGGGAACAATTAAGATCACATCATTTATTTTGAGAAATTAATTCTGGTTTTAATTTTCTTTTTCTTATTGCAAATTTCCCTAAATACACTAGAGGTCAATAACCAAAAGTCTACTTAATGATAGTTACCATTTGAACTAACGACGTTAGCCTCTGTCCTCAAGTTGGACTAGGTGTGCTTGTCTTAAAAATGCTCAAGTCACCTTTAATTTTCATTGGATTTTTCATCTTTAACACTTGTTTCACTATGTCAAAGACTATCAAGTGTTTGAGTGGATGCCAAATTCAAAGGCATTTAGCACTGTGACTCTGAAACCTGAGAGAAAAATCAACTTGGTCACAAGTTCTTCTCTAGAAGAATATGATAGGTACCTCTAAGGTGACTCGCCCTGTTCTGAATTTCTTCCTGCATAGCTGAATATTCCACCTTGTTCACCTTGGCTCTTTTCCCTCCTTGATTGGTGTCCATAAGGTCTGATCCTGATATCTCTTTATCTACACTCTCATCCTTGGGAAGGATCATCCATTCCTAAGGCTTTAAATATCGTGTAGAATTTGGGGTTCTCAAATTTATACCTCTAGCCTGTATATTTCAACTGTGTTCTTAATGCAGTTGATATTCCCACCTGCAAATCTCATAAAAATCTCAAAATTATCATGTCCAAATCAGAACTCTTGGTTTCAACCAAACTCCCCCTCCCTCGAACTTGTCCCATCTTACTTGAAGATTTCCTCATTGCAGGAACTGGCACTACCATCCTCCAGTTACTCAAGCTAGAAATCTTGGACTCATCTTTGATTTTTTCTTCCCTTCAACACAATCCAACTCTTCAATAAACACTGTCCATTCCACCTCCAAAATGTATGGTGAATTTGTTCATCTTCATATCTCTGTTGTGATCACCGCAGTTCAGAACTTCAACATCTGGATTCTGCAATAGCTCCTAAAGTGTTCTCCCTGTGTGGTGCACAGACTCTTATGGTGACCGTATGATCCCTGCCTCCTGATATCCTCATCCTTCTGTATCTAATGGAATGAGTCTCAGTGAAAGTTTGGACTGAAAGCAACAGAGAAAGTCCATCATGAAATGAAGCTGTCAGACCTCCAAAATTCTACTTGCTGGAAGCAGGCTGAGAAAATTACCCAGCTTTAAAACACATGAATGAAGAACTAAATTAATGAGTTGAAATTTCAATTAAATATACCAGAATGGACATGTTCAAGTGTTTGTCACAATTGTCTGCCAGTGTCATTGCTCTGCAGTCAGAGGGGACTTCCCAGGGCCAGATATTTGTTTCCTTTCTCACTTCCTTCTTCCTCTGAGTTTCCACTGCACCCTAGGACTGAAGGCTAGAAGGCTGGAAGAGGTAGAAAAATGAAGTCGGGAATCAACGGGTTTGGGAGGTTAGGATCCAGGGAAGCACAGCCTGAAGCACTTAAGAAAGCAGACAAAGCACTGGTCTATCTAGAGGCACCACACAGAGCCTGGCACCTATGGACACTGTGGGGAAACTGGGTGAGCACAGTCATTGAGAATTGCTCTAAGTTAAATCACCAGAAGTGAGGGGGAGCGCGCGCGTGTGCATGCGCCTGCCTGCACGCACAATATGTATAATGGGCTTCACAAAATACACCGCATTAGCTGGATAGCTTTCAAAATGCATAAAGGACACGAGTGCCTGGGCTGTATTAATTTATCCCTCTCTAGAAATGCTTGGAAAATAATAGCCATTCAATAAGTGATTGTGGAATAAGTAAATGAAGATTGAATTTTGATCTACTTGTTTTTTTATGGAGTCAATATGAGAACGAAGCATTCTCCTGAGCTACTATAAAGCTACTGGCCTTGAAGATTTTGTCCATTGAGGGGAAAGAACAATTTGGATTTGAATCCTAGCTCCCATATTTAACTAACTGTGTGACCTTAGGCCAGTTTATTTGTCTCTCAGTGTATCAGTTTTCTAACCTATAGAATGTGGACTCATAGTATTTTTGAAAGGCTTCAGTGAAGTCATGTACATCAGGTGCCAACCATGGTCTCAATATATGTTACCTCTTCCTTTGAATTCTTTACATTAAGGGTCCAGGCAGTACATTCCACCCAGGGTCTAGGGATAGGAAGTTTATCTTTTTTTATGCCCAATATGGGTTCTCCCTGTATCAGATAATTAGGACTATCTAATCTACCTCTCCACCACATATCTGTCATTTTGGTGTACTATGGTGGCTTGTGTGTTGCTATGATGCTGGAAGCTATGCCATTGATAGTTCAAATAACAGCAGGGTCACCCATGGTGGACAGGTTCAGCAGAGCTTTCAGACTAAAACAGACTAGAAAGGAAGGTCTGGTGATCTGGTGATTTACTTCTGAAAATTAACCAATGAAAAACCCATGGATCACAACAGAATATTGTCCATATAGTGAGCCCCTAGGTTGGAATGCACTCAAAATACACAATGGCCACAAAAATGGACTCGAGCACACCAATGATCATGAAGATGCTGCAGGATCAGGCAATTTTTCATTCTGTTGTTCATGGGGTTGCCATGAGTCAGAGCTGACTCGGTGGCAACTAGCGACAACAATCCACCTCTGCTCTAGCTGTTAAAAAATTCAGAGCCAAAGTGAGTGGCTAATTACAGTTCATCACTCACTAATGTTTCCTGGAAGCCTCACCCATCCCCTTCCCCTACATGGTTTGGAAACGACAGACAGAAAGCTAAGTGTGAGGGGGTGCAGAGGAAGTAGGTATAGGAGCTGGTATTTTTTCAATAAAAGGACAGGCAAAGCCCACTCAGACCCTCATAGAGGGTCCCTTGACTTGTTAGCGAAGAGAACCAAGATGTGTTCATCATACAGCCAGGGCCAAAGTTGAGTCTAAGAGATACAACTACAATGTGTATCCTGGTTTGTTCTAGAAAGTTCTGATATATTCCAGTATTTCCAGGAGCAAGATCATCAAGGATGGGGAGCTAAGGTTTTGTAAACCCAATATGTGACAGAAGAGACTGTAGAGGCCCCTGTACTGCATCCTCTTTGGAAAATGCTGGCCAGGTGGAGTAATTAATTTTGTAATATTTCTGTCTAGATGGAAGTTCAACTCACCTGGGAGGTGAGGCTTAGAAATCTGGCCTCTAGTTCCATTCTTATATCTTAAGTTTCTGAACTGTGTTTTATATATGTTAGTGACTCTCACGTTATGAGAATTGATCTCCTTAGTTTTTTGATTCAACATGAGAATGAGCAGCCTAAGGAAGTTGCTTCCAGAAGCACCAAGGAGGAGAGGTCAGAGAGACAGGATACTCCCTGGAGGCAGGGAGAGAGAGGAGTATTGGTCAGCAGGGCCAAATGCTACTGAGTAGCCAAGGAAAATGAGGGCCGATTTCTACAAACCAAATTTTATTTTCCCAAAGAAACTCAATTCATAGGAGAAAAAACTGGTCCCTGAGTTGTAATAAAAATTATTCCTTGGAATACAGCCCATTTTAAAAAGCTTACACATTTTAAGTCAGGTATTTCACGGGAAAATAGTCATATTACTCACAACGGAGAATCAAAGTAACCCTACTTCTTTTTAAAATTTGGCAAAATGGCCACAAAACCAAAGGTGAGGGGGGATAATGCTTATTTTCTTCTGCTCCTAAAAGAAGAGGGTCGGCAGCCTCCTGTTGTTGCACCTCGTCTCTGTCGCGTAACAGACGCTGGGAGGACAGAGAGGGCCTGGGCCTTGGCAGCCGAGCATCCAGGATTCAAATATTGGATTTGCCCTTTATTAGCTGTGCAGTCTCGATCATTTATCTTGTGTGGCCTGCAATTTTTTTCAACTCTGAAAGGGAGATAATAATTCATGGCTTTCAGGATTAAGGATTAAGCAGAATAATGAATGCACCTAATACAGTGTCTGGCACAAAAAATACTCAGAAATATTGGTTCCCTTCTACCTTTCCACCTCACTTTTTAGAAGTAGGCACTTGGATCTGGGTTGAAGAAAAGAAAAAAACACAGAAAAAATTTAAGGGGAAAGCATATTTCCCTGTAATACAGAAGTAGAATGTGAAGATTTGACATATCTCATAATTATACTGTAAAATGATGATAATAGTTAGCATAGTTACCATGTATTGAGTATTTACTACGTGCCCCACACTGTTAAGTGCTCTACATACATTAACTCTTTTCTCTTTTTAATTCTTATAACAAGTCAAGGAGGTAGGTATGATCATTATTCCCATTGTATAGATGAGGAAACTGGGGCACAAGGAAATTTAAGTAACTGGGGCTCAGAGAGTTACTTAGTAAGTGGCAGAGCCAGATTTGAACCTAGGCAGTTACAGAACTCATTTTCTCTGAAGGAGACTCTGAGATGGAAATTGGCCTTCAGGAGGTTTATTAGCAAGTGATCTCAGGATCAACACTTGTGTGAAGGTAGCAAGAATTGGCAGGGTTGTAATGCAGTTGCAACATCCGTCTCAGCCTAGCCCACTGGGAACTATGAATATGGGATGGGCCTTTAGAAATGCCCCAAATTGAGGGAAGACCAGTTAGCTTTCAGGATTAAGAATTAAGTGGAATAATGAATGCAACTAACACTTAAAATGAGGGTTGAGTCTTTATATCCCCATGGCTGACTGGTCTTTGGATGCAGCTGCCTTCTGGAAGGATGGTGTGACCTTGAGATAAGTGGATCTTTTCAGCCCCAGGCAATGCCTGGAGAAGGACTCAGCTGAATGATGTTAGGCGCCAACAACCCCAGCACCTGGGGGAATTAGTGTACACCACAGGATCCACTATAGTTCACCTCTTGCCCCTCTCGGATCCAATTGCTTTGAATTAATTGTGGAAGTAGCTCTTCCAGGATTGTGGAGGAAGCTTAGAAATATTAGTGGGACAAATTACAATCCCTGTTGTTGGTCTGGAGGCCACCACTGAGACCGTGCCTCTCCTACCCATTTTAAATTCTCCTTTCTTTGGCAAGAACCTCTGCTCATCTTGGTGGCTTGCTAGGGGGCTGGCCCATACCCTCATCCGTGGCAGTGTCTGAGCTCCTGCTAAACAGGCCCTTCAGGTTTACAAATCATGCAAGTGATTTTGAGTTTTTATTGGGGTGGCTTCCTTCAGCCTCCTGTTATTCATTCAGGATTTCTTTTGGTTATATAGATTGTTGGCTACCATCCAATCTTGCCCCTAGAGATGATTAAAAAAAAAAAACAAAAAACCCCAAAACCCAAACCCACTGCTGTCAAGTCGATTCCAACTCATAGGGACCCTATAGGACAGAGTAGAACTGCCCCATAGAGTTTCCAAGGAGCGCCTGGCAGATTTGAACGGCTCACCTCTTGGTTAGTAGCCGAAGACCTAACCACTATACCACCAGGGTTTCCCCTGGATACGATAGGTTTTATTAATCATCTCCAAAGAGATCTCTGCAGGTCAGCCCCCTCTGGTCACCACTTTAGCCTTGGTGTCCATTAAGATAAGTGGACCCAGTGGGCCTCTGTTGGAGCCCTGGTGGCACAGTAGTTAAGAGCTGTGGCTGCTAACCAAAAGGTCAGCAGTTTGAATCCACCAGTGGCTCCTTGGAAACCCTGTGGGGCAGTTCTACTCTGTCTTATAGGGTTGCTATGAGTCATAATTGTCTTGATGGCAATGGGTTTGGTTTATTTGGGGTGGGGGGGGACACTGTTATTCTAGGATTCTATTATGCCCTTTATTATCAGGGGGCCTGCTTCTGTAATGGCATCTTCTACTTTCACCCTGGTCTACAATGATGCTGGTGCCCTTCTACCTACACAACTCTTATTGGTTTGGGAAAGAGATGTCCCCAGCCTTTCCTCAAAGAACAGTTATCTGGAGGGTTTTCTGGCCTATGGAGCATATCAACTCCAGCAGTGCCACCACTCTGAGCTTCTGGTTCTTCTTCCACCATCTGCCGCGGCACTTCTGGCAGTTCTTTTTGACTTGGTGTGAGCATCATTTTCTCCAAGCTTAGCAGCTTGTTAGCTGCAGATTAGCACCTTTACCCAGGTCCTTGCCAGGGTGTTGATTCCCATATCAATGAACTCTCCTTTGTCTAAGTTTCTATTGTCTCTTTTGGACGCAGCACACTCAGAATCCAGTCTTATAACCCTCCCAGTTCCTGCAGATCCATGCTAGCTGGGTCTTACATCTCCTTTGAGATAGAGTCCTTTTCCTGTCTTAGCAGGCCCAGCACTTCCGCAGCCAGGTTATTTTGAGATTTAACCCTGGTTAATTGGTCTGATGACTTGGAGAGGACATGGGGAACATGCGTTGTTCTGCAGAAGAGAGGCTTCTGTACCATTCTCAAGAAAAGGGGGAGCACTAGCTTTGAGAACGAAGGGACGGGCCCTTATGCAGCCCCAGAGGCTTCACAGGAATCTGAGGATTCGAGATTGTTCCAGGGCATTGTCTCGGATAGTCCCATCCCTTCCCAATCAGGGCTCTGGTCGTAGTGAAGCAGCCCTTCAGATGTGAAGAGTTCAAGCTCCCCTGGAGCTCTGCTTCTGTTATAATTAAGTCGTAGGCCCAGTCTTCAGCATTTTTTTTTTGGCTGCAGTAGATGAGGCTCTCCATACGTGCTGCCAAGAAGTCTCTCTGGGTTTCACAGTTAGCCTTTAATTGGTGATTAATCATCTTCCACTTTTCATTGTCTTTTTCCAGTGCACCCAGAAACAGCCATCCAATTCCATTGTCCTTATAATTTGTATGTTCTCTTACTTCTTAAATGCCTGATACATTGCACTCTCCTGTGGCTCCCTTCCATCAGTATGCCATCTCCATTCATCACCAGTTAAAGTTTGAACAATCGCACACCTCCTGCATGTCAGAGGCTTGCCAGTGACAGGATCCTTACTGCCAGTGGGAGACCCAGTCCCTAAGCCCCTTTTAAGAATCTGCCTTTCTTGTTACCAACTCTTGTAAGTTGGGCTCCCTGGGACACAGGCTATGAGATAAAGCGCTGCATATAGGAAGTTTATGGGGCAATATTTTATTCTTAGGAGCAATACCTGTAGGGGGTGAAGGAATCAGGAGCCGGCAGAGGGAGAGGTCAGCTGGTCCTGTGGGGAGTTCTGGAGCTGCAATGGCCTTCAAAGTTGTTCTGAAATGAAGTCAGGGCTGGGCTTTTTTATACCTCCTCCCTTACCCATGGTTGGATGTGGTGGTCTCCAGCAAAAGGAGCAGGATCTGGGCTAAGATGGCTCTCTTTAGCTCTGAAGCAATCTTCAGAGTACTCAGCAGGGGGATGTTAGACACCAACTCTCCCAGCAGGTGGGGGAATGTTTCAATCTTTGGATGGGGGTGGGAGGGGGTGGTTCTGAGCAATACACTGTGGCAGGAGTCTGGTACATCATGCTATCTACGCAGTAGAATTCAGGAGAAGGAGAATGTATAATTTATTTTTTAAAGCAAAAAGAACTTTTTTTTTTTTTTTTTAAAGAAAATGAAACCTGAAAAACTAGTAAAAGCCTGGAGAAATAGTTTATTAGGACTTTTGCCTTATAGATCTCAAGTGTCCTTTGGCACAGGAGTCTTTTTTTTTTTTTTTTTTTCAATAATAGCTGCAAGCAAGAGGCGTCTGGATTGTCAGTAGTACCTATCCATGCTCTCAGGTTGTAGGTCTGAAGCAGTTTTATATCCATTCTGATGATATAAAAACTTGAAATTCCATATATTCTACCTATCACAGCCCCTCCATCCTCCTAATTAACTTTTATTCATTCCCCAAGGCCCAGTGCAAATGCCTCATCTCCATGAAGCCTAATGATGCTACCCCACCAGAATTAACCTGCCCCCGTGTTCTCTTACCCATTTCTGTTTTTAGCACTTATTCCATTGTGTTGTGGTTCTTCGCTAGCTTGTGAGCTCAACAGCAGCAGGAAAATAGAATATAGGACATATGATTGGCATATACTAACTTTCAGTAAATGCTTGGTTAAATAATGACATTTCTTTACAATGGATTCCATTTTCACTAAAACTTAAAGTGTCACTGGGTTGGCCAAATTTTAGACAGTTCACTTCATATGTGGGTAAACTAAAGCACTAAGTCATTTTGACAGCAGTCAAAACAAGAGGATATTCAGTAACAGAACCTATACATTCTGTCTCTTTTGCTTTGGTGATTCTATGAAATATGTTCTATAATACTATGCCAATCTTGTTCAATCTTGATAGATGTATATTTGGAAGATATTCGTAAAAATAACTCAGAGTTGCCCACAATGCAAATATAAGTCCTAATTTAATGGCGTGATCGACTTTCTTAGGAATCAGTCAAAACTTCAAAAGCCATAATTAACCAGTATCATCCACTGGCATATATTCTGCATTTCTTCAGTGCCTGCAAATTTTGGTGAAAAGCAAGGTGGCGACAAATAGCAACATGGCAAAGAGGCTGGTGAATACAGGTAGAACCACAAGGACTCTCCATTGGGTAAGATGTCCAGACCTATGACTAGAGTCCAGACAGAACACAAAACAAAAAGTCAACAATATTTTCCAAGGAACACAGAGTAATTCATAACATTTTGTATCTGTGCCCATGAGGACTTCTAAACGCCTGCTAAAATCCTAGCTCATACTTACTGAGTGCTTACTACATGCCACTCTTCTAAGTATTTACATACATAATCTCATGGATTTAACAAATTCAAGAAATATTTACTGGCTCCCTACTACAAATCAAGCATGTGCTGAATTCCTGGTCTTCTCTGGGAGATCTCAGAACACTGGGGCATCTTGGCTGCCTGTGTTTTCCTTTTGAAACAAAACAAAACTAAAAATTTCCAACCATATCTACTTCCTCGGAATAGAGTGGATTTTTTTTTTTTTTCCCAAATGAGAAAGAGGGTATATAATTGTAGGCTACATTTTCACTGTCATTTTAATAATCATATACTTATATGTTTACAGCAGGCTTGCTGATGACCACGTCCATGAGGAGGCACACCCGGGGTGACTTTCAGTCTGTAGACTAGTCAGGACTCCTTTGTCCTTCTGAGCTTGGTAGGGAGGTTTGGACACCATTTGACTTCTTGGTTTTCTTATCTGTAGGAGAGAAAGAATCTATATCCCTTTGATGGAGGTATCTGTCTACAGAATGAATGGATCTAATCTTGCTGGTAAAATGGAGTGAATTGCTTAAGGCTTTTGCTTAGAAGGGCACTAATTAGAATACTCTTATGAGTAATTTGCTTAAAGGGACTATGGAAACTAGAAGTACTTCAAGTTCCAAAGATACATGAACGTGTTTCTTGAGCAAAAAATTGAACTAAATGTGAGGGAGGGTCTAAGATTTATGATACCACCATGGCAGGGCTAACATGAATCACAAAACAAAATTCTGAGATATTAGCACAATGCAATGTAACCACTCAAAACGCGATTTGTGTTCAAGAAAATCAACAGAAACAAGAAGCCTGAACACCTTCTTGGGCATTCAACATTCATAATGATGCCCCCTTTTAAGGCTTGATTAAAAAGACTGATAACCTCAAACATACAATTGTGTGCTCTGTTCATTTAAACAAAAATTATAAGCACAAGCCTTTCTGAAATCTTTTTTAGTGTGAAAACAGCAAAAAGAACTAAACGTCTAATTTTCGAAATTCTTCTGGCTTTTCTTTTTGACCTTTGGTATTTGTATGTATTGACGATCTCTAAACCATTGTACAAAAACACCTTGAAGTGTCAAGCTTTAAAAATGAGTCTTCTTTTCTCTTTCTCCTGTGCAGCTTGGATTATCTTGGCCTTGTCAAAATACATTCTCTAGTTAGAGGCTGGAAATATTTCCCTCCTGGCTCCAAAGTATTGATTTTCTTCAACACTCAGCTCTGTCAGTCAGCCGAAGGGGTGAAAGGTGAAAGTTCACCCAGCACTGCTTGGCTTTACCTTCCTATTAATGTCATGCCCTTTCCACATTTGATCAGTTTATGTGATCACCAATCATACAGAGCTGTTACTGCCCCTATTTTCCTATAAGGATACATTTAAGTCATCACCAGACGTGAAAACAATTCCTGGACCGACGCTTTGGGTATTTGATTAGGGCCAAGAATGCTGCTACATTCAACTCCTTTATGTTTCTCTTATAGACCATTATACTGTGACCTAACGATTGACTCAATTCAAGCTGTTCAATCTTCTTATCTGAAAATTAAAACAAGTATGTTCCCTACTTACACATAACTCTCTGTGAGCAATGATGACCTATTTTGTTATTCTTGCTTTTTCTGAAAACCAATTACACCCTTTACCTCAGGGATTCAAATTCAACTCCAAGCTGGGTATTAAATGAAATGAATTTAATGATCTCACCCAGCTCCCGTGGGGCAGCCGACCTATGTCATCAAATCTGACAAGATATAATTTGGTACAATTAACAGTCTATTTAGGAGCAATTTAGGGCACAATTCCGTTGCCCAAACTACAGAGGGTGCTGTTGAGTTTCAGTAGGGGAGTCTAACTGGTTCTCTCACACTTTTGCAGTGTAGGAGGGACTTCTTTCTTTACTGTCCTTCGTGAGCAAGCTTGCCCTTCTTGAAGCTAGCTCTCCAGGAAAACGAATAATTAGGGAGAAACAGAAGGCTTTAATGTGGTACCAAAGAGAGGGGAAACGAGCGTGTGGATTTCAATTGAGAATGTTTAAGAAGAGTGACCAACAGAAAAAGCAATCAGACATGAAAAAGCCTTCGGTACAATTCTTTTTTATTTAACACACATATGTACACGGGGACATTTAGTACATACAGAGTCTATTAAGTAGAATCATCAAGAAAACTCTTGAGAGGCAGACATTTTAATTCACTTGCTGTGCACAGTGACTTCAATCATTACAACATTTTCATACAGGTGTCACGTCATGTCATCTTTTGCTTGTAAATCACCAACTAAGCCACATATGTCTCTACATTTACAAGGACAAGTCCAAATACAGTGCCAACAAAATCAATAAAACACTAAAAGCCTACGCTGGGGTGACAGTATGAAGTTTACCTCAGTGCTGAGAAATCTAAGCTGGGATGAAGTTTGGGAGTGTGGTTGTCAAAATAGCCAATGAGAGATTTGTATTAACAAGAATGCAGATATTAGTTTAGCAGCTAGAGACGTCTGTCTAGCCGTTAGATATCACTCAGCCCAGGGTTTCATAGTCACAATGTTCTACTGGCCAGTCACCTTGACTGGCTGGCTGGCATCCATCACCTGGCCATTTGGCTCCTCTGGCGCTCACAGCGCTTTGTTCTAAATCTCCCTGGGGTATCCCATACGAATATTTGTGGGGGCCTGCCTCCCGTCCCATACCTTTTTCCTGATGCAATGAAAATTTTGTTTAAAAAAAGGAAGTCTCTAAGGTACACTTTTACCTCATCATTCCAGAACAGGTTTGTAGTCTAGAATAAACTAATTCTTGTTTAGGTTCATAAAGTAAACATGTGCTGAGTACAGAGAAGACTTGGGGAACCCACTGGAAAAGAAAGTGCACCTTTACTTTACCACACGTTTTTATATCTCTACTGAACGCAACAGCATGTTCACCAAACAAACGAAGTTTACACTATACAGCTCTTTGCTTCTTCCTTGGAAACTACATATATAATCTTTATAATTACAATGTACATGCAAGTGGCATAAATTCACTTTTGAAAGAACACTCAAAGTCTACCAAGGAATAGTACAGATCTGCCATCAACGGAAATAGCACACTTCACATCAATAGGAAAGTGGAGTTCTAATGGTCTTCACTGTTTAATATCTTCTGTAAAGACCTGTGCCAGTGAAATAACAGATGTATGTCCTTGGACCGTGGTCCTGCTTTTTTGCGTATCACATGAACTCTGACAAGCTATGCTTTTTAAATTAAATACTCCTATTATCATTTTGGTTCCTCTGTAAACTTTGCATATTTTCTCTGAATTTAATAAATCCTTTTTTTCTATTTTGAGTTTAATAAATGCTTTTGCCCAACTAACCAACCAATCAACAACCAACCAACCAACAAAATCCCCAAATTATATACAGATCAAAGTTTGTTAGGAACGATTCATACAAAATATTATTTTATGGATTTTTTTCCCCATTACTATGAGCAAGATTCAGCATAATTTGACATAAGAAGAAAACAGTGACCTAGTTCAAGCTTACTTCAAAGCATGATGGACACCCTCATTGCAATGTTTGTTCAAATAAATTGACTGAGAGCTCTCACGTTTCAGATACATTCCTGAAAGCTCAAGCCACGTTCACTAATTTTCTAGGATACTTGTTTAAAAGAAATGCCTTCTTTGTTTTCTTTTAAATGATCACTAGTAGTTTAAAGGCTGACTTGTAATGATTACATGATAACTGACATACGTCATACATGTGAGGATTGCTGATTTGTAAAATTTCTGGAGGAAGGGGAGGTAAGCTCTACCTTAAACAAAAACATCTATAGCAAATAGATACTAGAGCCTTCATTTTAGGTATATGGTATGTTTCCAAACTTGGTTCTTTATCACAAAAGTTTCTTCAAAGATTAGTTTTATACTGACTGGATAATTATATTATCTAGATCATAAGAAGTGATGATTTTTATTTTAAACTACTAAATACACCATCACTTATGTAGGATATGAGGATTTTAGAAGGCTAGGCATCTGGACAACTGTATTCTCTGCAAGGAAAACGTTTTTCTTTAATATTTTCTCATTAATTTCGAATCATTCAGGTGTTAATAAAGAAGGTAGTGGCTCAACTCTAGGAAATTAGATTAAGGAAATTCCTAACAATCATTGGAAGGAAAAAAAAAACAACATGTAAACACAGAATCTTGTTGGTAAACATTAATATGTTTTAGGAAACCTAAAGGAAAATAGCTTCAATAATTAGGACTGCCACAATACCTCAAAAACCAATGTCAAAAGACCAGTTCCAGCAGCACTTCTGAGGTGGGTTTAGGTCCCTGGAAATGCCGATCTGGGCTGAGAGTGCAATCACAGTGTTTATTGATTTCCAGGCTTCGGTTGCGCCAAGCAACAAGACTGTTCCCAGGAACCACGGCCTTTCCCCTCCCATGACTGGCAGGGAAAAACTACCCAGTGACGAGGCGGCCACATCCAGTGGAGCTGTGTGTGCATGCTCTAATCAATGGGTGGCATGAGCCAGGTCTGCCCTAGAACCATGCAGAGGTGATACAGACCAGCCAGGCCCTGATGACACTGGTGGGGCAGGCACTGAGGCACGCTCCAGTGAGGAAGGACAGACAACCGAGAGCGCGCCAAGTGCAGTCAGAGCACCGGCCGGGAGCCTCAGACTATGAAGCGGTGTTCCTTGCCATCATGGGCCATCAGGATGACGTTGCGGTTGGAAGTCCAGATGAGGCGGGCCAGTCGGAGGGCGTTGTGGGAGCCAGGGGAGGCGGGCTGCACAGGGGGTACCTGGTAGGTTTTGATACAGCGCAGCTGAGGGGCCGAATTCAGCATGCCGATGCTTCCTAGGAGCGAGGTATTCATCTGGAGGGAGAGAGGGGATGATAGCACATGTGTTTAAAGAGCCATTTCCCTTCCGTGAACACAGAGGGGTTCCGGTGACACACACTTATGGTCACTTTCTCCTCCATGTGGTTATTCAGACTCAACTAGAGGGCTGCTTAGGAAGAAAGGCCTGACAATCTATTTCTGAAAATTAGCCAGTAAAAATCCTGTGGAGCCCAGCAGTCTGATCTGCAACCCCTCATGGGGATAGTGCAGGACCAAGCAGTGTTTTGTTCCCTTGTGCACGGGGTTGCCACAAATCAGGGCTGACTCAACAGCAGCTAACAACAACAACAACAACAACAACAACAACAAAGGGTTCCTTAGGATGTACCTGAAATTGTTCTGATGCAGTTATAATAGATACACAAATACAGAGAAATTTGGCTTTGTGGGAAGAATCTGACAGCAGGAGAGTACATCCATCTTTAAGAAGGGAGCTGAATGTTAGATGCCCATAAAACAGTTCAGTTCAACAATATTAGGAAACCCTGTTGCTGTCGAGTCGATTCGGACTCATATGACCCTACAGGACAGAGGAGACCTGCCCCACAGAGTTTCCAAGAAGCGGCTGGCAGATTCAAACTGCCGACCTTTTGGTTAGCAGCCAAACACTTAACCACTGTACCACCAGGGCATTAAATAATGCAGACCTTTTGATTCTTTAATGACAATGCTAAGAGTGGTCGGTCACTGGATCAGAGCTCAAAACTGACTCCCATCTACCAACCCTCCTTCTTCACTCCTCACCTGCTTTTAAAACATCTAGTACCTAGAAAGCGCTTGTCTATTTTGAAGAGAAACAAGAATCAAGTCCATTTCAACACTATCTGTGGTTCATTGTTTTGATGAGCTAAGTATACTTTTAATACTTTATTGACAATGATTTTTTATGAGTCAGTATTTCTGTTTGGCAGCTTTTCTTGAATTTAAAATTATTTTAAGTTTTCTTAATCCATTCATATAAGTGCAAAAACAACATTAAAATTATAAATCACAACTGTCATCTTTTTATGCAAATAACATATATCCTCTGTGTTTGTTTGCCGGCCACAACCACCTGCTTTGAGGCATCCTCACAAGCGGCCACCATGCGAATCCTCTTCTACATGTTGCTGTCAAAAAAAATTAGCATAGCACTTTGGAAAGTATCTTGTGGGGGAGGGCATGGCTGGCAAACAGAAGGCCCGCGTTATTTGTGTAAAAATACTGTACACACTCGGGTCAACGTACTGAATCCTGGATGTTATCTAAAGCAACTCATTGCCGTTGAATTAATTCTGAGTCATAGTGACCCTTTAGGACAGAGTAGAACTGCCTCATAGGGTTTCCAAAGAGTGGCTGGTAGATTCCAACTGCTCACCTTTTGGTTAGCAGCTGAGCTCTTAATCACTGCACCACCAGGGCTCGTGGATGTTACCTAAGTGGATGTTATCTGAGCAATGGAGTCTGAAGAACACTTAAGATTCTAAATATTACTTTAAATGGTTTCAGTAAGTCTCACCTGTGCTATTAGAAATCACACGGAAAGCATACTGAAAACTAGCACAGGAATCTCGGAAATAATATTTTTTCTTTGTACTCGTTTTCATTTCCAGCTCCCCTCTCCAGTAAAACCTCCATCTAAACAGATAAGATTGGGGGGAATTGCGTGAAGCATGCAGATTATGAGCCAATGTACGCAAATGGTTGACACATGAAACCTTGGCAAATCCTAGGACGTTTAAGATGTGTTACTGCTGATATCATGTTCTGCATTAGGATCAGTACAAACTATCAGCCATTCCTTCTCCGGGCCTTTCTCGGCAGCAGGAGGGTGTCAGCAGGCGTAAATCATGGCATCTCTAGCAGGGTGCGTGCAGGCTCCACTGACATTTTCACAATTTAAATCATTTTGAGTAATAACCCTTTTAAGATGACTAATGTTACTGATTTTCCTGCATTAATAATAGTGCCGAACACAACACAGAGGTGAAAAAAAATCACTAGTGTACGAGGTCACATTTTAAAACCAAATGTATGGTTATAGTTAACTCTTTCTACTAAAGTTCAGTTAACATTGAAAACCAGGCAGTATCTGACTGTCGCCCTTTCAAAAGCCTCTTTCCTTTCTTCCTTCTTTTTTTTTTTCCCAAAAACTCCATAAAAGATTAGGAAAAAAAAAAAAAAAATCAACGCCTTATTGCTTTCTGGAGGTTCCCAAATAGTTTAAACATAAATGATG
Source organism: Elephas maximus indicus (assembly GCF_024166365.1). Classification (NCBI taxonomy): domain Eukaryota; kingdom Metazoa; phylum Chordata; class Mammalia; order Proboscidea; family Elephantidae; genus Elephas; species Elephas maximus. The sequence goes on along the minus strand of NC_064829.1, from coordinate 65,746,913 downwards.
ATGGTGAGCTCGATTTGATAGTTCTCACTTCTACAAAAAGTAACAGTACATAATAATTTTGTCCTTTTACAGAACAGCTCCAAATGATCCAGAAAATTGTTGGTTAAAATTAACTGGCATTGAAGTCTTTTTTAAAAATCTAATTTCTCAGTTGATAAATAACTACAGAGTATTTTTCATTCTTTACGGATTTTCTTTGATAATACGTATGAAGCTTGATTTCTGCTGGTGGCTCAAAATGCTAGGGGTATCCAATATGCCCAGACACTTTCCTATTTTTAATTCTTTCCTTCAGATTTAGCCAGGCACAGAGTAGGTAGGCTAAGGGCTAAAGGGGGCCAGGGAGAGAATACCTAATGGGAATGCTATCCATGGAAAGACTTAAAAAAAAAAAGTCTATTTTTCTTTCTGGGTCCCCCTTACAACCTGAGCCATCCCTACTCTGACAAGTGCCTTCGGGAGGGTCAAACAGCCTCCTCTCTCAGAACAGAACTACGTGAAATTCTGTAAGAGACCCAGTGCTTACAGTTGCATACAGTTGAAATGAAGATGACATCCATGTTAACTATAATCCATTGCTCCTCAGACTATCCTTTCCCTATAACCTCTTCAACTTAGGGATGAATCTGAAATAGTAAGGTGGGTGTTCATCTTCCCAATGAGCTCAGCCATAGAACTCTCCTGAAGGAATTAACCACTTTGTTATTCAATATTCATGTATTCTTGACCAGTGACTGACTACAAACTATGCTAAAGAGAGAGAAACGTGAGCCCTGAACAAATGAAAACTACTTGGAATTACATGGTTATACTGTTTTTTCCTGATTATAAAGATAATAAATGGTAATTGTTAGAAAATGCAAATAAAAAAGAGGGGCATAAGAAAGCAAAAATCCCCTGAAATCGCACTTCCTAGAGGCAATCACTGTTCACATTTTGATAGAGACCCTTCCATGTATATATGTCACACACACGTACAGGGAGATGCAGATATAAGGGATATTATCTAAACAGGCTTAATTAATGGCAGTTTCACAGTTTGCTTTTTTCATTCCACTGTTCTTCATTCGGCTGACAAGGGTGATCTTTTCATGTTAATGATTACAGATTTACATCATCATTTTTAAAATGGCTGCATAGTGTTCTATTGTATAATGGTAAAAATAAAAATAAATAAAACCAGTATTTAATTTATTATTAGCATTTCTGAAAGAAGATATTTATTTGTTGGAGGGTGGTGAGAGAATTAGAGATGCACGCCACTACCAGACTCTCCTTGCTCAGTGGAGACACTGAAGTGAGCGAGCTACCCAAACTGCAGGAAATATGTTGGAGGCTGGGAGTGTCTGAATGACTGCTAAACTACCTCATTCAATAGTAAACAAACTAAAATGGAATTTTGGATTTTCTCTTCTCCTTAAAAATAATGTTTCACAAAACCAGTAGAGTGAAGCTTATTTTTTGAGCACACAGAAACACATAAACACATATTTCACCCAATAACAGGAAATGCTTTAATGCTGTTCTCACCGTTAAGTGATGCTGCGCACAAACCTTTTACTAAGTCTCACTTGAGTAATTATCCAACCAATATTTCTCATTAACACTCATTTCTCAGCAAAGATTTTAATAGCTGATAGCTCTAGTAAGGTTCTGTATTAATAAGACTTCATTAAGTTTTCAAAATATATTACAGTACACTTACTGGAATAATATAAAAGTATTATCATACATCATTAGAACTAAACAACAGCTATCTAAATAAATCAGCAAAGCCCATTTGCGGAGAGCAGCAATAGTTCCAACTCTGCTTTTTGGATCCTCTTTAATTCAAATAAAAGACCGCTATGCTTCTGGTAGGGGTTTTATTGTACTTTTGTGATATAGCTGAAATGATATGTTTCTGGGCCATCCACTTAAATTTCAAGACCAAGCTGGGTGTGATTTAAGCATGCGGGAATAGGCTGCATTTTAAGTTCTGACATTGGTTTGAGAGGCAATAAAGAACTGGGTGTTGCCTGAGTTGCTTTGGTGCTCTGTGCCCTGAACACCCACGTGTACAGACAACACAAGGCAGCCCTTAGAGTACATGAGCTTGTGGACTAAGGTGCTACAGCCTCGCTCTGCACAGTCACATGTAGAGACATAGAAGTTTAAACGTCCTTGGTAAAGCCTACAGATAACAGAGGAGGCTGTCCGCAGGGTGGGGGGAAGGGGGCCGGAAGATAACAGAGGTATTTCAAGAAGATATCTATAGAGTGCACAAACACAGATACTTATTAAATACCTCACAGGATTGATTTATGGGGTCTGAAGGCTTAGGACCATAGTCTTGTGGGACAACTCGGTCGACTGGCATAATACAGTACATAAAGTTTATGTTCTACATCCTAATTTGATGAGTAGCGTCTAAGGTCTTAAAAGCTTGCAAGTAGCCATCTAAGACACAACTATCGTTCTCTACATGTCTAAAGTAAAAGAGAATGAAGGAAACCAAAGACTCAGAGAAGAAACTAGTCCACAGGACTAATAGTCATTTACCATGAAACCAGAAGAACTAGATGGTGCCTGGCTACCACTACTGTACCTCTGATCAGGAACACAATAGATGGATCCTGATAGAACGGACACAAAATATAGAACAGAACTGAAATTCTTTTTTTTTTTAACTGTGCGTTAGGTAAAACTTTATAGAGTAAATTAGTTTCTCATTCAACAATTTATGCACAGATTGTTTTGTGACATTGGTTGCAATCTCCATATTGTGCCAGCACTCTCACTTTCCCCACCCCAATTCCCTGTTTCCATCCATCCATTTCTCCTGTCCCTTCCTGCCTTCTCGTCATTTCTTTTGGGCAGGTACTGCCCTTTCGGTTTCATATACATGACTGAACTAAGAACCACGTTCCTCGCATGTGTTATTGCTTGTTTTATAGGTCTGCCTAATCTTTGGCTGAAAGGTAAACTTTGGGAATGGCTCCAGCTCTGAGTTAAAAGGATTTCTGGAAGCCATAATCTCAGGGGTTCTTCCAGTCTCTGTCAAACCTGTAAGTCTGGTCTTTTTTTGTGTGAATTTGATATTTTGTTCTACATTTTTCTTCCACTCTATCTTGGACCCTTTAATGTGATTCCTGTCTGAGCGGTTGGTGGTGGTAGTCGGGTACCATCTAGTTCTTCTGGGCTCAGGCTGGTGGAGGCTATGGTACTTGTGGTCCATCAGTCCTATTGTGTCTTTGGTTTTCCTCAGTTTCCTTTGCTCCAGATGGGATGGGGCCAGTAGATGTATCTTAGATAGCTGTTCACAAGCTTTAAAGACCCCAGACACTACTCACCCAAGTTGAATGTAGAACATTTTCTTATGAACTTTGTTATATCAACTGACCTAGAAGACCCTGATAGAATGGGTGCAAACTATGGAACAGAACTCAAATTCTTAAAAAGTTTAGACTGACTGGATCAGTTGACACTAAAGGACTCCCTGTGACTATTGCACTGAGATACTCTTTAATACTTGAACCAAAACTATTCCATGAGGTTGCCTTTTAGCTAAATAATAAATAGATTAGCTGATAAAATAAACAATATTACCTCTGAGTACTGTGCTTCTTTTAAAAAAACCATCTACATGAGACCAAGCGGTCAATACTTACTCTAAAGCAAAGACAAGGAGGCAAACAGGGAGAGAAACATGGTGTTGAGTTGGTTCCCACTTACAGCGACCCTATGTAGAACAGGATGAAACCCTGCCTGGTCCTGCACCATCCTCACAATTGTTGCTATGCTTCAGCCCATTGTTGCAGCCACTGTGTCAATCCATCTCATTGAGGGTCTTCCTCTTTTTTGCTGACCCTCTGGTTTCACCAAGCATGATGTCCTTCTCCGGGAATGATCCCTCCTTTTAACATATCCAAAGTATGTGAGACACAGCCCCTCCATCCTTGCTTCTAAGGAGCATTCTGGCCGTATTTCTTTCAAGACAGATTGATTCGTTCTTTTGGCAGTCCATGGTATATTCAATATTCTTCTCCAACACCACAATTTAAAGGTGTCATTTCTTCTTTGGTATTACTTATTTATTGCCCAGCTTTCACATGCATATGAGGCGATTGAAAACACCATGGCTTGGGTAAGACACACCACAGCTTGGTAAGGCGTACCTTAGTCTTCAAGGTGATGTCTTTGCTTTTCAACACTTTATACAGATCTTTTGCAGCACATTTGCCCAATGCAATGCCTTGTTTGATTTCTTGACTGCTGCTTCCATGGGTGTTGACTGTGGATCCAAGAAAAATGAAACTTCAATCTTTTCTCCATTTATCATGATGTTGCTTATCTTTCCAGTTGTGAGAATTTTTGTTTTCTTTATGTTGAGGTGCAATCCATACTGAAGGCTGTGATCTTTGATCTTCATCAGTAAGTGCCTCAAGTCCTCTTCACTTTCAGCAAGGAAGTTTGTGTAATCTGCATAACACAGGTTGCTAATGAGTCTTCCTCTAACCCTGATGCCCCGTTCTTCTTCATATAGTCCAGCTTCTTGGATTATTTGCTCAGCATACAGGTTGAATAAGTATGGTGAAAGGATACAACCCTGACACACACCTTTCCTGATTTTAACCACGTAGTATCCCCTTGTTCTGTTCTAAAGACTGCCTCTTGACCCATGTACAGGTTCCTCATGAGCACAATTAAGTGTTCTGGAATTTCCATTCTTTGCAATGTTAGCCATAATTTGTTATGATCCACACAGTCAAATGCCTTTACATAGCCAATAAAACACAGGTAAACATCTTTCTGGCATTCTCTGCTTTCAGCCAGGATCCATTTGACATCAGCAATGATATCCCTGGTTCTACTTCCTCTTCTGAATCCCACCTGAATTTCTGGAAGTTCCCTGTTGATATACCGCTGCAGCCGTTTTTGAATGATCTTCAGCAAAATTTTAGTTGTCTGTGATATTAATGATATTGTTCGATATTTTCCACATTTGGTTGGATCGCCTTTCTTGGGAATAGGCACAAATATGGATCTCTTCCAGCTGGTTGGCCAGCAGCTGTCTTCCAAATGTCTTGGCATAGATGAGTGGCACTCCCAGTGCCTCATCTGTTTGTTGAAACATCTCAATTGATATTCCATCAGTTCTTGGAGTCTTGTTTTTTGCCAATGCCTTCAGGGCAGCTTGGACTTCCTTCTTCAGTAACATCAGTTCCTGATCATTTGCTACCTCCTAAAATGTTTGAATATCGACCAATTATTTTTGTTAGAGTGATTGTGTATATTCCTTCCATCTTCTTTTAATGCTTCCTGCATTGTTTAATATTTTCCCCATAGAATCCTTCATTATTGCAACATGAAGCTTAAATTTTTTCTTCAGTTCTTTCAGCTTGAGGAATGCAGAGTGTGTTCTTCCCTTTTGGTTTTCTACCTCCAGGTCTCTGCACATGTCACTATAATACTTTGTCTTCTCAAGCTGCCCTTTAAAATCTTCTGTTCAGTTTTGCTTCATCATTTCTTCCTTTTGCTTTAATTACTGTATGTTCAAGAGCAAGTATCAGTCTTTTCTTTCTTTCCTGCCTTTTAGTGACCTCTTGCTTTCTTCATGTCCGATGTCCCTGATGTCATTCCACAACTCATCTGGTCTTCAGTCATTAGTGTTCGACACATCAAATTTATTCTTGAGATGGTCTCTAAATTCAGGTGGGATATACTCAAGGTCATACTTTGGCTCTCTTGGGCTTGTTCTAATTTTCTTCAGTTTCAGCTTGAAGTTGCATTGAGCAATTGATCGTCTCTTTCACATTCTGCCCCTGGCCTTGTTCTGACTGATGATACTGAGCTTCTTCATCATCTCTTTCCACAGATGTAGTTGATTTGATTCCTGTGTATTCCATCTAGTGAGGTCCACTTGTATAGTCACTGTTTATGTTCATGAAAAAAGGTATTTGCAATGAAGAAGTTGTTGGTCTGGTAAAATTCTATCACTCGATCTCCGGCATCATTTCTGTCACCAAGGCCATATTTTCCAACTACTGATCCTTCTTCTGCATTCCAATCACTAGTAATTATCAATGCATCCTGATTGCATGTTTGATCAATTTCAGACTGCAGAAGTTAGTAAAAATCTTCAATTTCTTCATCTTTGGCCTTAATGATTGGTGCATAAATTTGAATAATAGTCATATTGACTGGTCTTCCTTGTAGGCGTATGTATATTATCCTATCACTGACAGCATAGTACTTCAGGATAGAACTTGAAATGCTCTTTTTGATGATGAATACAACACCATTCCTCTTCAAGTGGTCATTCCCGGCATAGTAGACCATATAATTGTCTGATTCAAAATGACTAATACCAGTCCATTTCAGCTCGCTAATGCATAGGATATTGATGTTTAAGCATTCCATTTCATTTTTTACGATTTCCAATTTTCCTAGATTCATACTTCGTACATTGCACATTCCAATTATTAATGGATGTTTGCAGCTGTTTCTTCTCATTTTGAGTCATGCCACATCAGCAAATGAAGGTCCCAAAAGCTTGACTCCATCCACTTCATTAAGGTTGACTTACTTTGAGTAGATAGCTCTTCCCCAGTCGTATTTTAAGTGCCTTTCAACTTGAGGGGCTCACTTTCCAGCACTATATCAGACAATGTTCCGCTGCTATTCATAAGGTTTTCACTGGGTAATTCTTTTCAGAAGTAGACCACTGGGTCCTTCTTCCTAGTCTGTCTTGGCCTGGAAGCTCAGCTGAAACCTGTCTGCCATGGGTGACCCTGCTGGTATTAGAATACTGGTGGCGAAGCTTCCACCAGCAACATGCAAGCCCCCACAGTACAACAAACTGACAGACCCATGGGGGAACAACCAGAAATGGAAATAACAACCAGAACGGAAATAATGAGCAAGTTGACACGCTGTGTAAAATGTAACCAATATCACTAAACAAACTGTGTAGAAGCTGTTACATGGGAATCTAATTTGCTGTGTAAACTTTTACCCAAAACACAATAAAATATTATTTGGAAAAAAAAAAAAAAAGCCCTATGGAACAGTTCTACTCTGCACACATTGGGTCACCATGAGTCAGAATCGACTCAATGGCAGCTAACAACAAGATTGAAGGTAGAGGCCTGGAGTAAAAAATAAATAAAGTTACCATCTAATGAGCAATCATGAGCTCTAACATAAGAAAGGATGCTAGCCTAAATTCCATCGATGACTGAGGCAGAAACTTTCATAAAAATAGAAAAACACTCAAGGAAGGGATAAAAAGATCCAAATAAAACCTTGATGATCTAGATAAAGCGAAAAACATTCACCACATAGAAAATACAGGAAAATACTGGAAACAGTTTTAAATCTGGCTAATATCTGATGTATTCCTTTATATAAAAATTATATTTCCTTAGTAGAAAAAGGTTGGACAAGTGTAACAAAAGAGAGGCTTTTTTGCTTACTCAAAAGAAGAATGCATGGATAGAACATAAGTTCCTTGAAAAGCAAGGAACCCATGACTTGTAGATGTCCATATCTCTAAAGTGCAGGCCAGTACCTAGCACTTGCTGGCTGCCATCAAGTCAACCCCGACTCATGGTGACCCCATGCCCAAGGGAATGAAATGCTGCCCGGTCCTGCGCCATTCCCACGATTGGCTGGGGATAGAACTATTGTGATCCATAGGGTTTCCATTGGCTGATTTTCAGAAGTAGATTCACAGGCCTTTCTCCCTAGTCTGTCTTAGTCTGGAAGCTCCACTGAAACCTGTTTAGCATGGTAGCAACATGCAAACCTCCACTGACAGATAGGTGGTGGGTGTGCTTGAGGTGCATTGGCTGGGAATTGAACGCAGGTCTCCCCCAGAGAAGGCAAGAATTTTACCACTGAATCACCACTGCCCTCATACTTAGCACTTAGACACTCAATACATGTTCAGTGAGTACAGCTTTACATAAAAGCTCCTCAGAGACTTTAAAAGAATGGAAAATAAGAATAAGCTTACATTAAAGAACAAGTTGGTATAATAGGGACCACTGTGTTAGGCTAAGTAGAAACATTTGTTGCAAGAGTCCAGTTTATGGACAACTAATGGATTCATTCTGGGGTGTCAGTAGCCTAAAATGGGTTCTGTGGTTATTCACCAGGAAAAATGAAGACAGGTGAGATCGTCGAGGAAAAGAGTTTAAGCTAGCTAAGATGCTGGAGAGAGATTCCGAAAGAAAGGATAATGAGAAAATAAACAGGACAACTAAATTAGACGAAGAGTGAAGAAGTCTGTGACAGATTTGGGAGTTGTCATGCTTTAATAGCATGTTGTTAATTAAGCAATTTATTGTATCCGTTTTACATTTTATTAGCTATTGACTGTTTTTTTTACACCGTCATCAAGTTGTACTGAAGCCTTGTTTAAACTTTTTTTTTTTTTAGCTTTCAAGCAATACACAGAACCTCATAAAACATACTTGCACCTTGGAAAGTGAAAACCGAAAAACCAAACCCGTTGCCGTCAAGTCGATTCCAACTCATGGTGATGCTGAAGGACAGAACAGAACTTCCCCACAGGGTTTCCAAGGAGCGTCTGGTGAATTCAAACTGCCAACTTTTGGTTGGCAGCTGTAGCTCTTAACCACTGTGCCACCAGGGTTTGCTGGACAGCGAAGATAACGACAAAATCTTAAACTAACTTTTTCGGGGGGATTGACAATGTTTAATTTTTTAAAAATTATCGGGACTAAAAGGGAAAGGTGATTAAAAAGAAGATGTGATGGAGAGTTATCACTGAGGATGAAACAAGCTCTATTATAAAAATTAGTTGCTCAAAATTAATATTAATTAAACAATGGCGTTCGTATGAATTGCCAGCCAAAGTTGCTCAGATTCTTTTTAGATATTTTGAATAATTTGGGAATTAAGAGCATTATGTGGGAAATCTAGAATGCATGCAAAAATGAGATAATATGAACAGGACATAAAGTTATTACTAGGCTGCATGATTTTCCCTCTGAACCTTCAGAGTTGAAGACCCAAGGACCGAGCTAGGTGATCTGTGTAATTCCCAGGCCGAGTAGCCCTTCAGCTCTCCCCAGACGAGCAAGCACACCGTGCCCTTGCTTACTTCTGACCTGCCGCACCTGATGCTCCCTCGCCTTAAGCACCCACCCCTCCCTGCACTCGCACTTGGCTCTTCCTCTGCATCTCACGTCTCAGAAGTCTCTTCTCCTACATGGGAGGCAGGGAGGCAGGGAGGTAGGGAGGCAGGAGGCAGTCGGACAGGCATAACAGGAAGCTTTTCCTACCACAAGCACATCATGCAGTGTCCTTCAGGACCTGTATGTCTGCACTTACCTGCCAGAAGGAAATGTGGCTGTCAGTGTTTGAATAGGTGGCAAGGTATCGTCCATCAGGAGCAAAGGCCACTGCAGTGATTGGTCCTTTGTGTCCATGGATCGTCTAAAATAAAATTCAGGAGTCATTCATGTGTGTGTGCCACAGAGCCATCAGTGACACAACTCCATGTACACATGTGAATGCATTCCATGTTGAAGAAGTTATTTTACAGACATTAGATACCGTTATTCTCTTTACTTTGTTTATACAATCAGGATAGAAAAATAGGAAACACAACCAAAGTTCTCTCGCAGATATATTTAAGGGCTTCAATCTTATTCTGATGCGTCTATCTGTTTCCTAGTTGAGATCCCGCATAAACCCAAAGAAAACCCATACCTTAACAGAAAAACCAATGTGTTAATCCATTTATCTCCATTACAGGGAAGATTTTTACAACTAATTAGAAAGGTAAGAAACTGACTGCCAAACCTACCCAAGAACCTTGATCATCTGAAATGTAAAATAATCAAAGCTGTATATAAAACTCCTGCCTTGGAAGGAGTTAAAGGCTCTAATCCCAACTCCTTGGTTCTTCGTGTTTTATGCTGTGTTTCGCACCAGTGACACTGTGTTTAAATGCACGCAGCTGCGACCAGCGAACATACATGTATGCATGTGCTGGAGGTTTGGACACATATATAAATCAACTACTATTAAAAACAAGTTAGCAGGGATAATTCTGAGTCTTTGCCAAATAGCTATCACTGATATCATTGATTTAGCTATGAATAAGAAAAGGACATTGTATTTTAGAATAGGTCTTTGCTAAAAGGCCTTTACTAATAAAAATTACCCTCAAGGCTAATGATACTAATAATTATAGAAAACACTGGGATACTAAGAAAATTAACATAATATAATGTTAATCACCATCCACTCAACTATTAAAGACGAAACATCTATTGCATTAATCAATATTCAGTCTGGCTTACAAGCTGTAGGCTGGTCTCCTCCCTTTGTCTACAAAGAAATGGGGAAATATGTTCCCTGACATTAAGATGATACAGGAGGTTTGTTCCCATCTGCAATTTTAGATGAAGAACTGTGAACCTGAAGTCTCACTGAAAGCATCAGGCTTATTATGTGACTCGGCCCTACACACTGTAAATTTCAGCAGGCTTCTTTTATAACTCACAGCAGAGTGGCCACATGAGGAAGAGGAGGGAGAGAGGGGAGTACAAGCACTTTCCTCAGGCCTCTGCATTCTGTTGCTGCCATTGCTCATCTCTCCAGGCACTGCAGAATTCCAAAGAATGTCTGTTTTTCAAAATCCAAAAAAAAAAGGAGGTAATCTTGGTGGTGCAGGCCGGGGCCCTAGCTAGGCAGGGAGCCTGCTGAGTTAGGTTGTGTGGGTTTGAGTCCAGGCCCTCAAAACCAAAATACCAAACCCACTGCTGTCAAGTCGATTCTGACTCACAGCGACACTGTAGGACAGGGCTTTAATCTTTACAGAAGCTGACTGCCTGTCCTTCTCTTGCAGAGCAGATGGTGGGTTAGAACTGCCGACCTTTCGGTTAACCACTTTGCCACTAGGGCTCTTATCCGGACCCCACTACTAACTGTGTGACAGGAGCATGTTATTTAACCTCTCTGTTAGTTAACCTCAGAGTATCCCAGTCTGTGAAGCAGGGGTGATGAAGATAGCTGCCTCATTAATGAGATAATACATATATAGCACTCTGCTCAGTGCATGGCATATAATAATAATTCAATAAACATTAATATTTTTGCTATTCTTCCTTGCTTAGAAGACGACCAAACAAATGTAGACAATCACATAACTTCAATTACTTGAGCACACTGTTTAATGAAGAAGCAAGGGGGAAAAAAAATGCCCTCACTGCATATGCCAGAATCAGCATCACTTAGCATTTAGGGTTGCCTAGAAACATCACACAGATTCCAGACGGTGGCATTTTATTAACCAGACATGGTAACTATCCATGGTGCTGGCCCACGAATGTGGTGCTAAATAATTATTGTTAGAAACCAGCTTAACATCAACTATACTAGAATGAGAATTACTGCATGCAGGGGAAAAAAATTAACCAATTACATGGAAAAAACTGGCCATTTCCACCTTCAATGTCAATTTAATAAGCTCATTGGGAAAGCAATTTTATTTTTTTAATCTTTTTTTTTTTTGTACTTTAAATGAAGTTTTACAGAACAAACTAGTTTCTCATCAAACAGTATACACATCGTTCTATGACATTGATTAACAACCCTGAGACATGTCAACACTCTCCCTTCTCAACCCTGGGTTCCCTATTACCAGCTTTCATGTTCCTTCCCGCCTTCCAGTTCCTGCCCTAGGACTGGTGCACCCCTTTAGTCTTGTTTTGTTCCATGGGCCTGTTCAATCTTTGGCTGCAGGGTGAAACCTCAGGAGTGGCCGCATTACTGAGCTGAAAGGATGTCTGGGGGCCATACTCTCCGGGTTTCTCCAGTCTCTGTCAGGCTAGCAAGTCTGGTTTTTCTTTTTGAGTTAGAATTTTGTACTACATTTTTCTCCAGCTCTGTCCAGGACCCTCTATTTTGATCCCTGTCAGAGCAGTCAGTGGTGGTAGCTGGGCACCACCTAGTTGTTCTGGACTCAGTCTGGTGGAGGCCGCGGTAGATGTGGTCCATTAGTCCTTTGGACTAATCTTTCCCTCTTATCTTTAGTTTTCTTCATTATTCCTTGCTCCTGAAGGGGTGAGGCCAGTGGAGTATCCTAGATGGATGCTCACAGGCTTTTAAGACCCCCAATGCTACTCACCAAAGTAGAATGTAGAACATATTCTTTATAAATATGTTATGCCAATTGAGCTAGGTATTCCCTGAGATCATGGTCCCCACAGCCCTCAGCCCAGCATTTTAGTCCCTCAGGGAGTTCAGATGAGTCTATGGAGCTACCATAACCTTACCTTATACAGGTTGTGCTGGCTTCCTCAGTATTGTGTACTTTCTTACCGTTCCCCAAAGTTACCACTTAACTATTAAGAGTTTTTTCCATCCCCATCCCTCCCTTCCTTCATAATTTTAATTGTTTCTTAAAATAAAGATTCACCCGGCCACAACCAATGACTGCCCTGACAGGGAGCACAACAGAGAACCCCTGAGGGAGCAGGGGAACAGTGGGATGCAGACCCCAAATTCTTATAAAAAGACCAGACTTAATGGTCTGACTGAGACAGAAGGACACTGGTGGTCATGGCCCCCAGACCTTCTGTTGGCCCAGGACAGGAACCATTTCAGAAGCCAACTCATCGGACATGGATTGGACTGGACAATGGGTAGGAGAGGGATGCTGGTGAGGAGTGAGCTACTTGGATCAAGTGGACACTTGAGACTATGTTGGCACCTCCTGCCTGGAGGGGAGATGGGAGGGTAGAGGGGCTTAGAAGCTGGCAAAATGGACACGAAAAGAGAGAGTGGAAGGAGGCAGCGGGCAGTCTCATTGGGGGGAGAGCCATTGGGAGTATGCAGCAAGGTGTGTATGGGTTTTTGTGTGAGAGACTGACTTGATTTGTAAACTTTCACTTAAAGTACAATAAAAATTATAAAATAATAAATAAATAAAGATTCACTTATGCTGAAGATCTGAAATGCTACTGCTACTAGGCTAATCTGAGGTTATTTTATGGTTAAGATAGTGGATAAATAAAGCTTAAAAAAAGAAGTTGCAAACTGAAGCTCGCTTGGTTTGGTCTGCAAAAATGTTTTTCTAAGTCATCAGATGTCTTGTAAAATCAAGAATCCCAGCCTCTCCTAAAAAACTGGAAGTTAGGTATGTCTGACCTTGGTTGTCAGGTGGCAACATCAGGCAAGGCTGAGTGGAGGTGGCCACTTCTGCCGGAGCACACGTTCCCCATGTCACCAGTCCCAGCACACTGGCACAAACAAAGGCCTGTGTACCCAACACCAGACTGCCTAGCTCATAGACTTACTGCCTGGTCCCTCGTGGCATTTAATGCAACCCTTTCATTAAAAATACTTGATTCAAAAATCATTTCTTCCATGTTCTGGGATCCCACTATCCATCTCAGATGTGAACAGACTAACGGCTCCTCTAAGAAAAATTTAAGCCCCTCCAAAGTCAATCTCTGTGTAGAAGTGGATTGATCTACCTTCTGGAGTCTTGGTCCCTAGATTTCAAAACAGAATGTTTAGCCTGCCTCCTTCAGATTAGCATTCTTCCTTAATCAGCAGCAAGCTGACTGTACTTCAGACAATTCGAGAATCCACAGTGAACTTCTATAAGCCAGCATGTCTAAAGGATGCAACGGTCCAATGGGCACATTACCATACTTTCCGGTGAGATTTGCTAAGTTAGTCCTATTGCAAAGGCAGAAAATCTAACACACTGAGACCATATTTGCTCCTTCGGAAAAGTCTTCACTAAATTTATATTTCATATTATGCCTTCATCTTTTATTAAAGGCTGGTACTTAAAACATCCACTTCAAGAATACTTCTGTGTCAGTTGAAGACATTGTTCACTATGTTATCTAATGTCTCTAGGAGAAGCTCCAGTGAAATAAGTTCTTCCTGGAATTTTTGACCAGGAAGATGTTTCTCTTTCCAAAAAAAAAAAAAATTTTTTTTTTTTTTTTAAATCATGTAACAAGAATTACATAAACAATCTAAATGTGTTTGCTTTATTGCCAGGAAACTCAGAACTAAATTTATACTCATTCTATGTGTGTAGTAATAAATACTTCCTATCCAATTCACAAATTATTGCTCTATTTCCATTTTGCTGTGGAGGTCCTGGTATATACAGAGTTTGATTTTGTTCTTTAAAATTGTTTTGGGCAAAGGTGGGCTATGCTTTAGATCAGAACGCATCAACACACTAACACCCATAGACACATATACACACATACTATGGTACTGGAAGGTACCCGACTGGGCTGTCTTAAAGCAACCTAGAGAAAAACCATGCAGCACTGTCTGCAGCTGACAGACAGACCTGCTGTCTTACAAGGAAGCAAGTGCCACTCATTGTGGTTCTGGGAAGCTCTCGGTTTTAATCGGTTTGGTACATCTGGTGAGTTCATTCCAATCTCCCCCTGAGAAGTGCTCCAGTCCTCAGTGTGATGGAAATGTTGCCATTGTCTTTTGTTTTGAATCTCTGAACTCCTGAGGTCTGTGCAGGCACCGCCTGAACTGACTTTAACCTCCATTCTGGCAGGAGCCATGCAGCTGTGCGGGGGCTCACAGTGAACTTGAAAGATGCTTTGTGACGGGGCAAGCCAGTGGTTCGGTTCTGAAATGCTAGACTGTAAAGAGCATTTTCAAAAAAGCAGGCTTCAGAATAAAAAAGATGGGTTGACTTTTTAATATGCAAATGAGGATCATCAAAGAAACTGCTGTATTGAAAAGATAGAAATGGAATATAAAGAAATTAATCTAATTCAGGAAGTGCTATGAACAATGAAAGAAATCAAGCAATTATCCCTAGCAGGAGACAGAGTGTTGCATTGTTAATCATCCTCCTTTTCCTATGAAAGAAAAGGAGCTGAGAGGCATAATTAATAATGAGCAACACTTGCATTTACCTACCAGTTTTCAACAGGCACTTTCAATGTGCTCTGCAAAGAAATAGAATTAACCCTGTTTTACAGAGAAGGAAACAGACATGAATTTCTAAAATGATTTGGTCAGTGCCAACAGAAGCCATGACTGTCTAGTATATTCTCCTTAAAATTGCCCTTCACATGGTCTGTCTCTTCCTGGGGTCCTTGCTATTCAGCTTCCAAATGACAAGTTTGAAAATTGAAAAGATCAAAAAGAATGTTTTATATTTATTTGCCGGTCTTATCACTTTTTTTTTTTAAGGAGAGAAAAAACAACCAAACAAAATATTTTCCGACATTTAAAATAAATTATAAAGAAAAAAATTTCCAAAGGAAGGTAAATTTTGCTATCATGAATACTATCACAAGGGAAAGATTTATAAAGTACTGATCCATGTACTTTGCATATATTTACCATAATAAACTGAAAAAAATAAAAGAACTTGGACTGGACCTTGATGGCTCTAAGGTATTTAAGGGCTCAGAGAGAAGAAGGCTACCTTGGCTGCAGGCCTTCTTGGGGAGCAACATGGATGGTTTGGACTGAGATAGGCAGCTGCAATTTGAGGGGTGTTTGAAAGGTCTGCTGAACTGAAAACATGTCCCCAGTTGGCTAAAAACATAATTATTCCTTCAGCTGAGGCATTTTCCCTAGAATGTTGTTAGGTACTGTTGAGTCAGTTCCAACTCACAGTGACCCTACATACAACATAACGAAACACTGCCCAGTTCTGCACTATCCTCACAATCATTGCTAGGCTTTAGCCCACTGTTTCAGCCACTGTGACAGTTGAGGGTCTTCCTCTTTTTCAATGACCCTCTACTTTACCAAGCATGATGTCCTCCAGGGACTGGTCGCTCGTAATAACATGTCCAAAGTACGTGAAATGAAATCTCACCATCCTTGCTTGTAAGGAGCATTCTGGTTGTATTTCTTCCAAGACAGATTTGTTCATTCTTCTGGCAGTTCATGGTATATTTAATACTTTTCACCAACACCATAATTCAAAGGTGTCAATTCTTCTTTGGTCTTCTTTATTCATTGTCCAGCTTTTGCATGCATGCAAGGGGACTGAAAACACTATGCCTTGGGTCAGGTGCATCTCAGTCCTTAAAGTAACTTCTTTGCTTATTAGCACTTTAAAGAGGTCTTTTGCAGCAGATTTGCCCAATGCAATGTGTTGTTTGATTTCTCAACTGCTGCTTCCACAGGCGTTGATTATGGATCCCAGTAAAAGGAAATCCTTGACAACGTCAATCTTTTTTCTGTTTTTCGTGATGTTGGTTATTGATCCAGTTGTGAGGATTTTTGTTTTCTTTATGTTGAGGTGTAATCCATACTGAAGGCATGAACACACTAGCAGATATCAAACAGTCATGTGTGTTTTCATGAAGTACAAGCATGGCAGGTGCCCTGAGTTTAGGCGAGCCTAAGAGGAGGGTTTGTTTGTACATGGAGGCAGGAGATATAGTTGGAGATAAACTATATATTCGGGGAAGTGAGCACCTAGGAAACGAAGATAAAACCAAAAAAAGCAGTTCCTGTTGATTCTGACTCAGTAGAACTGTGTTTCATAGGATTTTTAATGGCTGTGATCTTTTGGAAGTAGATTACCTGGCCTTTCTTTCAGGCACCTCTGTGTAGACTCAGATCGCCAATTTTGGTTAGCAGCCCAGTGCTTAACCATTTTGCATCACCCAGGGACTCAGGAAGTGAGGATGGAGCCCAAAAAGAAAAGGAGAGGCAATACCAAAGACCAAATACATCTAGTATTGGCCCACCTAATGATGACAACATCAACTGAGGTTCAGGATGTCTTACCTCTGCACTTGAAGCACTAACCATGGATTTGGCAACTCTTACAGATCACAGCAGAAGTCAGGAAAGGGCGGTGACAAGGGTGGACTAGGGTTTGATTTGCATGACTTTCTGACATCCAAATACAGGAGGTCCCTGATTTCATGGCTGACTGGCAGGGAGGTAAGTGCTCAAGGCAGAGTGAAGACAAAAACAATGCTCTGACTGACAATTTTGTTTGTTAGGTTGGGGAAAGACTTATCAGAAAGAAAGAAAAAAAAGCCATTTCAAAAGATTCGAAGAGTTAAGAATTAATTTAGGAATTAATCACATTCAAGAAAAAAAACACTACCGTTCTCTTCTTCCAAACAACCAATTTGTGAACATTTTATTAGATATTTAAGGTTCATCTATTCAAGGGAACAAATAATAGATGCAACTAATAATTTAGGCAGGCAATAGCACCATTTAAAAATATAACCTAGTCTGTGGTTGATCAGGAGGCCCAAGTGAAATATAATTATCACTATGAACTAAGCCTTCTCAGGCCTTTTTTTTGTGCCCAGATTCTCAAGGCCAGATGCTACTGCCAACAACACTGAAAGGTTACCCGTTCTTTTCTGTATGTGGACAGGGCTGCCTTAAAGTAGGTCAGACAGATGAAAATCTATTCTGTTTTCAAGTATCTCCAGAGAAGATTCCAAAACCTCTCCTGAGCACCCTTTTCAGTGTTTAACAATGTGTGCTGTCAGGAAATTTCTCCTTATATCAAATCTAAACCCAAAATGATACACTTTAAGCCTGCTTCCTCTTGTTCTAGCCTCAGTAGAGATGGACAACAGTTGGTCACTGACCTTGGCGTGATAACATTTTAGAGACTTGAGAACCACTATTAGCAACTTGCCCCTTATTTATTTATTTATTTTCCATTTCCAGGATTAAAAAAAAAAAAAAGACCCAGTGACTATAACCTTTCTTTTCAGGGCTCACTTTCCAATTCTTTAATAATTTCTGTGGCTTTTCCTTATACTCCAAGCTTTCCAATCATGACATTGCAGAGTTGGGTGGTATCTTAAAGGTCACCTTCTTCAAGAAACTGTAAACTTCCAGCCTTCAATTTCCATATGTTTGACTTTCACGTAATGGACACTGAGGTACATTATACACGAGCACTCCTAAATAATGATGATTTTGAGCAATGTCTGGTGCCGCCAGGGGACTGGGCACCCTCTGCCCAGGTGGCTGCAGCAGAGCAGCTTGAGAGCAGGAGCTGGTGGTAAGACTGGGCCTTCCCAGGGTATGTGTCTACCCCCCTTCCTGGACATGTCAGCCTTGTCCTGCAAACCCTACTCAATACCAGGGGCCTCATAGGACCCCTGGGCAGCTCAAGAAGACAAAGAAAAGCATTATAATGACATGTGCAAAGACCTGGAGATAGAAAACCAAAAGGGAAGAACAACCTCAGTGTTTCTCAAGCTGAAAGAACTGAAGAAAAAATTCAAGCCTCGAGTTGCAATAGTGAAGGATTCTATGGGGGAAATATTGAATGATGCAGGAAGCATCAAAAGAAGATGGAAGGAATAATTCTACCAAAAAGAATTAGTCGATGTTCGACCATAGCATATGATCAGGAACCGATGGTGCTGAGGGAAGAAGTCCAAGCTGCACTGAGGGCATTGGTGAAAAACAAGCCTCCGAGAACTGATGGAATATCAATTGAGATGTTTCAACAAATGGATGCAGTGCTGGGAAGTGCCCACTCATCTATGCCAAGAAATATGGAAGACAGCTTCCTGGTCAGCTGACTAGAAGAGATCTACATTTATGCCTATTCCCAAGAAAGGTGATCCAACCGAATGAAGAAATTATCAAACAATATCATTAATATCACACGCAAGCAAAATTTTGCTGAAGATCATTCAAAAGCAGCTGCAGCAGTATATCGACAGGGAAATTCCAGAAATTCAGGCTGGATTCAGAAGAGGACGTGGAACCAGATGTCAGATGGATCCTGGCTGAAAGCAGAGAATACCAGGAAGATGTTTACCTGTGTTTTATCAACTATGCAAAGGCATTCAACTGTGTGGCTCATAACAAATTATGGATAACATTGCCAAGAAGGGGAATTCCAGAACACTTAATTGTGCTCATGAGGAACCTGTACATAGACCCAGAGGTAGTTGTTCAGACAGAACAAGGGGATACTGAGTGGTTTAAAGCCAGGAAAGGTGTGGATCAGGGTAGTATCTTTTAACTGTACCTATTTAATCTGTATGCTCAGCAAATTATCCGAGAAGCTGGACTATATGAAGAAGAACAGGGCTTCAGGATTGGAGGAAGACTCATTAACAACCTGGGTTATGCAGATGACACAACCTCACTTGCTGAAAGTGAAGAGGGCTTGAAGCACTTACTGATGAAGATCAATGACCACAGCCTTCAGTATGGATTACACCTCAACATAAAGAAAACAAAAATTCCCACAACTGGAACGATAAGCAACATCATCATAAATGGAGAAAAGATTGAAGTTGTCAAGGATTTCATTTTGCTTGGATTCACAATCAACACCCACAGAAGCAGCAGTCAAGAAATCAAAAGATGCATTGCACTGGGCAAATCTGCTGTAAAGGACCTCTTTAAAGCACTGAAAAGCAAAGATGTCACCTTGAAGACTAAGGTGCGCCTGACCCAAGCCATGGCATTTTCAATCGCATCATATGCGTGTGAAAGCTGGACAATGAATAATTGTCTGAAGAATTGATGCCTTTGAATTATGGTGTTGGAGAAGAATATTGAATATACCATGAACTGCCAAAAGAATGAACAAATCTGTCTTGGATGAAGTACAAGCAGAATGCTCCTTAGAAGCAAGAATGGTGAGACTGTGTCTTACATACTTTGGACATGTCAGGAGGGATTGGTCCCTGGAGAATGACATCCTGTTTGGTAAAGTGGAGGGTCAGCAGAAAAGAGGAAGACCCTCAGTGAGATGGATTGACACAGCAGCTGCAGCAATGGGCTCAAGCATAACAACGATTGTAAGGATGGTACAGGACCAGGCAGTGTTTTGTTCTGTTGTGCATACGGTCGCTTTGAGTCGGAACCGACTCAAGGGCACCTAACAACAACAACACGGGACCCCTAGACTCCCATCTCCAGGTGGCTTGGAGGTTGCTTCCATACACAGGGAAGTCCTAGTACAGGTCTGCAGGTTGGGCCAAGTTCCTTTTTTCCCCTTCGCCCCACTCCTGTGAGGACAAGTGGAACAACAGGCAGCTCTGCCTGGCATAGAGGAAGCTCAGGGTCCCAGGGGAGCTCCGTGGGGAGAGGCAGTACCCCTGGCCCACTGCAGCTGTGCTAGATAAAGAAAAACTTGTTTCCTCCATTTTGCTCCAGGAGTTTAAACCTCTTAAGACAGAGGTTTAAAGACTAGAAGCTACCCCGACCTTCTTCATTGGCTCGGCAGGGGGAAAATGGCTGTGTCAGCTCCCCAAACACCCAGACCAGAGGAGGATGGTGGCCTCATCCCCCTCATAGTGGCCTCCCTCCCTGGTCCTTGGTGTCTGAAACTTTTCACTCTTGTCTGTGCCCCCAGAGAGGCAATTCCTACCTACAGGAACAGTAATTAAGCAATTCTTGGTATTTTTAGCTTTCTGGGAATGTAAAACCTTTATAATATATAGGTTTGTTGCCTGAATTTTACACAGCCAATTTTCTCATACATTTTTAGGAATGAAGAATATATAAGGTTAAGGGACTGCCTCTTTCTCACTTGGGACACAAGATAAAGAAACTGAAAGTCTCAACCCAAATGAAAGTGCATGGTTAATGTAATCCTAAAACACTCTAGTATCAAAGAGAGCCCAGCTATTCTTATTGGCTGGGCTATCTCCTACAGTCCGAGCACCTCAGCCCAGATGCTGCTGCCCTTTGGTGGTTCTACAATGATTTTGAACAGATATTTGAGGGTTGGAAATGGGTTGTTTATCTCTATAATTTCTTTTCTTGATGGAGGGCTGAGGCAATGCTTTTTATTCACATTATGCCAACTCTGCTATAAAGCCAACCTGTTATGGTATTTTCCAATCCAAGAGGCATTGGAACTATTCACTAAATTGAGTTATTTTCTATCACCATCTAATTGAAAAGATATATATTCGGAGGGGGAAACAAGTAGATCTGGTATCATTTTAACATCTTAATGGAAAATAGATTTAATGATAAATATAATAAAGTGAGCTATTGTGGTTTTATTTTAAGATATAATGCCTCAAGTAAACAGACTCTCTTTTTTCCTTAAAAATACCTGCAGTGCTTATTGTCCATTTTCGGTTACTGAAAGTTACTTGCACATCATTTGGGGACAAACTAACTGATATTGACAAACTATAGGAACTTTTCAATATCAACATATTAGTAATCCTGATGACACAAGCAATGGTTTGAGAAATTTCACCTGTGGGCGGCTTATACGTTAACATGCATATACATGTGTGTGAACACATACACACAAAATTTTTATCCAGGAGTAGTAAGCACCAACATAAACGCTCAAGCCTGTTTTACTGCTGTTATTTAAGCATTACTAATAGTTTCAGACTTCTAAGATATTGAGGCTTATATACTCATTAATATCAATGCTGAATTATCACAACTGATTTCAAAAAGGAAGATCTACAAATAAGCAAATAGGGAACTTTTTCAAAGAATAGATTTTCCATAATTTTCACCTGTGTCTAAGCCGTCCTCCTCCTTTTCTTGCTGCAGATACTCAGGACCAACCAAACACACAGGAAACCCCACCTCTCCTGTTTCACCAGACCAAATACCCTCAGGACCAAACCATGGAACTACAAAATACTCAACTAAATTATGCATAACGGGTATGTCCTTTCTCTGCATGTTGAAATGATCGGTTTTACAGAATCTTACTTTGAAAACTAGTTTTGCCAAAAATCTCAAGCATCACAATCTTCCAACTTATTGTATAGTACAATTACTACCAATGTTTGACTAATAAAATGACAGCAGTATATTTGCATTGTGAATGGGACTCAAACCCAATAACGGAACACAAGAAAAAAAAAGCTAGTTAGAGATTTAATTCAAACATAACTTTTTAAATATAATTCAATATATATTTCAAAAACTAGAGAATTACATTATTCATGGATACTCAAACATTGGATGCTAATGTGATTTAGACAAATGTGGTTCTGTTTTAAATAAAAGGGTATCTATTTGATAAATGTTAGCAAGCATTTACATTGTTGGCATGAAATAATTACAAAACGCTTTAATATACTTGGAGCCCTGGTGGCGCAGTGATTAAGAACTCGGCTGCCAACCAACAGGTTGGCAGTTTGAATCCACCAGCCACTCCTTGGAAACCCTATGGGGCAGTTCTACTCTGTCCTACAGGGTTGCTATGAGTTGGAATTGAATCGACTTGACGATAATGGATTTTTTCCAGCACATACTTAAAAAGCTATAATGTTTTTGCCACATATGTTCTTTTTAGTACTTCTAACACAAGATCTATTCAAACACACTGTCCCATAGGGTTTCCAAGGCTGTAGATCTTTACGGAAGCAGCCTGCCACATTTTTTCTCCCAAGGAGCGGCTGGTGGTTTTGAACTGCCAACATTTGTAGTTAGCAGCTGAGCATTTAACCGCTGTGCCACCAGGGCTCACGCTGCAAGTCTTAAAATGAACAAAGTTTTGGTTTTGTATACTCATAAAAATTCTGTTGTTAAATATTTAAAAGATTCCTAAGAAAATGGACATATCATAGAACGGTTATATGATTTTTCAAAAAAGACAGGAGAAAAAATTTTAAAGGTAATACTGTTGTGTGACAAAAGTAAATCCTTACTGCTTCCATTTGGAGTTCCTTAGGAGCCTGAACTGTGAGGTCTACTTTTGTATTCTCTCAAAGCAACACAGGCCTTACACAGCAGGCCTTCAGCAGCCACACGTCCACGTTAGCTGATGGGAACGGCAATCGCATTCCTAAGTAAATGTCCTTCATTTTCATGGGTTCTGGTTCTGGTGAAGATCAACGAAAGATGATCTTTGGCTAGAGTAGGAGGACAAGGCCTTCATACATGTCCCTTCTCACTTCTCCACCTCTCCTTTGCCTGGTATAGTACCCGGTGATATAAAACTATCTTATGTAGATTGTACTACATCTGTACAAAAAAAAAATTCAGAAGGAAATATTTTGACCAGTCCCAAACAGGAAATGGCTTAAAAGTGTTAAAGAAAATGAAGGGCATTGCATAAAATTCTAAAATTCATATATACGTTACCAATATAGTACCATATCTTTTGGCATAGGTTTATGTTAGAGAAATTATTAGTGTCTCCATTAATATACAATACAGGCTTAGGAATTTTATCTGTGGTTTATTATGCCTCTTCAACTTACTAAATAAAGGAAATCAGATTAGTCTGGAACACAACCTAATTAATGATGTTCTATCTAGAGTCAAAAACATATATTTAAATTAGAATTAAATTTATGATTCTAAACTACCAATTTATGATTCTAAACATCCTTGCTCCTTAGAAGCAAGGATGGTGAGACTTGGTTTCATATACTTTGGACACATTACCAGGTGGGACCAGTCCCTGGAGAAGAACATCATGCTTGGTAGAGTAGAGGGTCAATGAAGAAGAGAAAGACGTTCAACAAGATGGATTGACACAGTGGCTGCAACAATGGGCTCAAGCATAACAACACCAGGCAGGCAGTGTTTCACTCTGTTGTATGTAGAGTCACTATGAGTTAGAACTGACTTGACAGCACCTAACAACAACTAGCAACAACAAACTACCAATACCAGTCAACTATCAAAACTGACAGTTCAATTTCTCTAATTTTAACTTTCCTTGAATTTCATCAGTTATCCACACTGCCCTGGTGGTGCAGTGGTTAAGAGGTCAACAGCAGTGGGTTTGGTCTTTCCATTTTTTTATCCACAAATTACAATATCTTAGAAATGCCATCATATAACATGCTTTAGACATCTCCCAGTGCAATTTATAAAAAGAAACAAAAAAGATATACTATTAAAATTTAAGACAACAAAGAGTAATTAAAATGGAACTTGTGTGTATATGTGTATAGTCACTATGAGTTGGAATTGACAGTACACATCAACAACAAATACACATGCATGTGTAAATATATATACAAAATTAAACCAATTGGTGTTGAGTTGTTTCATGGAGGACCCATGTGTGTCAGATGAGCCTCTCAGGTTGGAAGGCACTCAAAATACAACTGGGGAAAAGCTGCCTCCTCAAAATAGAGTCAATTTAATGATGCGGTTGGAGTTAAGCTTTTGAGACCTTCATTTGTTGATGTTGTAAGACTCAAAATAAGAAGAAAAAGCTGCAAACATCCATTAATAATCATAATGTGGAATGCATGATGTATGAATCTAAGAAAATTGGAAGTCATCAAAAATGAAATGGAATGCATAAAGATCAATATCCGAGATATTAGTGAGCTGAAATGGACGGTTATTGGCCATTTTGAATTGGACAATCATAAGGTCTACTATGCCAGGAATGACAAATTGAAGAGGAATGTCATCACATTCATCATTAAAAAGGAACATTTCAAGATCTATCCTAAAGTACAACACAACACTTTCAGTGATAGGATAATATATGCCTACAAGGGAGGCCAGTTAATACAACTATTATTCAAATATACACACTAGCCACTACGGCTAAAGATGAAGAAACTGAAGATTTTTTACCAACTTCTACAGTCTGAAATTGATCAAACATGCAATCAAGATGCATTGATAATTACTGGTGATTGGAATGCAAAAGTTGGAAACAAAGAAGATAGATCAGTAGTTGGAAAACATGGTCTTGGTGATAGAAACAACTTCGGAGATTGATAGAATTTTGCAAGACCAGTGACTTCTTCATTCCAAATACCTTTAATTCACCAACATAAATGGTGACTATGCATGTGGACATTACCAGATGGAATACACAGGAATCAAATCAACTACATCTGTGGAGAGAGACAATGGAGAAGCTCAATGTTATCAGTCAGAAAAAGGCCAGGGGCTGACTATGGAACAGACCACCAATTGCTCATATGCAAGTTCAAGTTGAAGCTGAAGAAAATTACAGCAAGTCCACGAGAGCCAAAATATGATCTTGAGTATATCCCATTTGAATTGAGAGACCACCTCAAAAATAGATTTGATGCACTGAACACTAATGACTGAAGACCCAGATGTGTTGTGGAAAGACATCAAGGACATCACACATAAAGAAGGTAAAAGGCCATTAAAAAGACAGTAAAGAAAGAAAAGACCAACAGGGATGTCAGAAAAGACTCTGAAACTTGTTCTTGAATGTACAGTAGCTAAAGCCAGTGGAAGAAATGATCACGTGAAAGAGCTTAACAGAACATTTCAAAGGGCAGCTCCAGAAGACAAATTATAATGAAATGTGTAAAGACCTAGAGTTAGAAAACCAAAAGGGAAGAACATGTTCAGCATTTCTCCAGTTGAAAGAACTGAAGAAAAAATTCAAGCCTCAAGTTGCAATACTGAAGAATTCTACAGGGAAGATAATGAATGACACAGGAAACATCAAAAGAAGAAGGAAAGAATACACAGAGTCACTCTAACAAAAAGAATTGTCGACATTCAAACATTTCAGGAGGTAGCATATGACCGAGAACCAATGGTATCGAAGGAAGAATTCTAAGCTGCACTGAAGGCACTGGCAAAAAACAAGGCTCCAGGAATTGATGGAATACCAATGGAGATGTTTCAACAAATGAATGCAGCGCTGGAGGTGCTCACTCATCTATGCCAAGAAATTTGGAAACTGCTCCCTGGCCAACTGACTGGCAGAGATTCATATTTATGTCTACTCCAAAGAAAAGCGATTCAACAGAATGCAGATATTATAGAAAAATATCATTAATATCACATGCAAGCAAAATTTTGCTGAAGATCATTCAAAAGTGGCTGTAGCAGTACATCGGCAGGAAACTGCCAGAAATTCAAACCATATTCAGAAAAGGACGTGGAACCAGGGATATCACAGCTAATGTCAGATAGATCCTGGCTGAAAGCTGAGAATACCAGAAAGATGTTTACCTGTGTCTTATTGACTATGCAAAGGTATTTGACTGTGTGGATTATGACAAATTACGGACAACACTGAGAAGAATGGGAATTCCAGAACACTTAATTGTGCTCACAGGGAGCCTGTACATAGACCAAGAGGCAGTAGTTCAAATAGAACAAGGGGATACTGCATGGTTTAAAGCCAGAAAATGTGTGTGTCAAGGCTGTATCCTTTCACCATACTTATTCAATTTGTATGCTGTGCAAATGATCTGAGAAGCTGGTTTATATGAAGAAGAATGTGGCATCAGGATTACAAGACTTATTAACAACCTGCGTTATGCGGATGACACAACCTTGCTTGCTGAAAGTGAAGAGGGCTTGAAACACTTACTGATGCAGATCAAAGACTATGGCCTTCTGTATGGATTGCACCTCAACATAAAGAAAACAAAAATCTTCACAACTGGACCAACAAACAACATCATGATAAACAGAGAAAAGATTGAAGTTGTCAAGGAATTCATTTAATTTCTACAATCAACACCCATGGAAGCAGCAATCAAGAAATCAAATGACACATTGCACTAGGCAAATCTGCTGCAAAGGACCTCTTTGAAGTATTAAAAAGCAAAGATGTCACTTTGAGAATTAAGGTGTGCCTCATCCAGGCATGGTATTTTCAATCGCCTCATATGCATGTGAAAGCTGGACAGCGAATAAGGAAGACCCAAGAAGAATTGATGTCTTTGAATTATGGTGTTGGAGGAGAATATTGAATATACCATGAATGGCCAGAAGAATGAACAAACGTGTCTTGGAAAAAGTACAGTCAGAGTGCTCCTTGGTAAGCGAGGATGGCGAGACTTCTCAAGTACTTTGGCATCAGGAGGGACTGCTCTCTGGAGAAGGCATCATGCTTGGTAAAGTAGCGGGTCAGTGAAAATGAGGAAGGCCCTCAACAAGGTGGACTGACACAGTGGCTGCAACAATGGGCTCAAGCATAACAATGATTGTGAGGATGGGGCAGGATAGGGCAGTGTATCATTCCTTTGTACTTAGGGTTGCTGTGAGTCCAAACTGACTTGACAGCACCTAATAGCCTAATATCTGTACTGGATACTTTGCGACTAATTATAATCATATGCTGCACACTTAAATGAGTATTCCCTATAGTTTGGCCAAAAAGAATGCCCCTGAATGTAAAGAAAAATGAATACCCTAGCACTGAGATTAAACTCTACAGGAATACCTACTTAGTGTTCTTAATGTGGGAGATACGCTGGCTTAAGCCTTTGTACCTTTAATGCAATCATATTGTCTAATGATAAGCAAAACTAAAAGGCTAATTCATTATAAAATTCAATATTTGGACCATCAAACTCTTTAGCACTTAATAAGCAATTAATATTTGTCAGTGAAAAATCTTTTGGTAACACAAGGTGAAAATCAATAACACTAGCCCACTTGTTGCATCTCTACCACTGACAAAGCTATCCAAATAACTACAATCCTTAAGGGAAACAGACTGCTTTGATGTTTTATGTTCTTCCCAAGCAAACATGAATCCTTTGAAGCTTTTTGTTTGTTAATAACCGAGAATGCACTTTGTTAGTAATCTGCTTATAATTGCTATACTGTTTGTAATGTACAGATGTGTATCTTAAAATACCATTCTACGGTTTGCTACAGATGGTATTAAATGCATAATTTAGACGCATACTAATTCACTCTTAGATAAAATTCAACAAAAGCTTTCCATTTAATATAATATTTTCCTATAAAAAGTAAGCATTTGATGTGGAACAGAACCTCAGATTCTTAAAAAATCCAAAGTTACTGGGCCGGCTGGGACTGGAAGGCTCCTTGAGACAACTGCCCTGAGATGCTCTTTAAGCCTTTGAAACAAGCCCTTGAGATCACCTTCTTGCTAAATAACAGGCTGTCTCACAAAATAAGGAATATCACCCATAGGTACTGTGCTCCTTTAAAAAAATCACCTATATCAGACCAAATCATGAACAATTACTTTAAAACAAAGATGAGAAGGTAAGGGGACAGGGAAACTAGATTAATGGAAACAGCAACCAGAACAGAAGTAATGAGAACACTCATGCATTGTGGAGGATGTAACCAGTGTCACTCAACAATTTGTGCAGAAATTGTTGAATGGGAACCTAAACTCCTGTGTAAACCTTCACTGAAAACACACACACACACAAAATTAAAAAAAAGTAAGTGTATGAAGAAGACTGTTTGGACACATTTCTGCAGACTTAATGTGTTATATATGTATGAAATTTGCATTAGTAAACATGATTTTTAACAGAAGCATGATTTTTATTTTAGAATCTTTGCAAAATACACAGAACAACATACAGAAAAAGGAAACTAAAAATTATTTATAATATCACTTTTTTTTTTTTTTTAAAGTACTAATACTAAGTTCCTGGGTGGTGCAAATGGTTTGCACTTGACTGTTCACCTAACGGTTGGCAGCTTAAACCCACACAGCAGCACTGCAGAAGAAAGGTCTGGCACTCTGCTTTCATAAAGATTAGAGCCAAGAAAACCCCGTGGACAAGCTCTACTCTCTAACACAGAGGGTCGCCATGAATTAGAACTGACTCGATGGCAACGAGTTTTGAATTTTTATACTAAAACCAAAAATTCTACCCAACTACTCCTATTCATCAGATGCCATTCCTCAGAGGAGCCTCTAGGAAACATTTGGTATGCAACCTTTCAGACTTTGTATTAGTTTGTCTTTGAAATTGTAAAGTTTATCTGTTTTTCCTAGTATCAATAATTTTTTATTGTTTTGCACTATTTGAATTTTTAGTACAAGTATTTTATTTGTGTGGAGGTGAGAAGAGTCATAGTTGTAACATCCCTTTAAATACTAAAATTAAACTTGGGGATTATGTGGTCAGGGCAGATCCTCAAAACTGTGCTCTGGCTTAAAAAAAAAGACACCATTTAACAATGAAACATTATTTAACACATATTTAGTTGCTTTTATAGCTTGGAAATGATAAAGGCCATTTTTGCAAAGCAAGAAAAAGCAGGTGCTCTTTTAAAGGGGAGGGTTCTTTCAAAATGATAATGCTACCGCTGAAGAAACATATTTTTTGTATTACTACGATAATCATTTAATGGTAAATGTGTTCATTGAACAGTCAGTTAAGGTTAGTATTTAGTATAGTCTTGCACACTAAGATGCCTGCTATGGCACTGTAAAATATGTGCACTTAGGGATTTGTAATTCATGATTGTTCAGGTGTCAGAGTTTATAACTGCTTCAGCAAGGAGCTTAAACTGCAAAGCAAATCAACCAGTAAATCTAAGAGTACTTCTCAAAACTCTGCAAACCATCCATACTCAAGGGATGAGTACGAGTTAACAGAAAATACCATTTCTGGGTCTCAGCTTTGCAAAGTTTGAAACTCAACAAGAATTCTGGTTCACACACCCTGTTCTAGATATGAAAAAGTCACAGCCCAATGTCACAAGTGCCTCACTGAAAGGCAGACCCAGCAGGCACATTTTGAAAAGATCAATATGTAAATTGTAAGAACTTCTGTGTTTTTAGATTCTTGATCATTTTGCATTAAAAACAAGAAATCTTTCTCTTTGCAGTTCTGAATATTCACAACAGACTGTCACTCCATGCTATTCCATATGCATACATATGGCAATTTATCATCACGTGTTAGTGACGTTTTACACGGAGTATATGCAATGTGGAAACCCTGGTGGCGTAGTGGTTAAGTGCTACTGCTGCTAACCAAAGGGACGGCAGTTTGAATCTGCCAGGTGCTCCTTGGAAACTCTATGGGGCAGTTCTACTCTGTCCTAATAGGGCCGTTATGAGTCAGAATCGACTTGACGGCACTGGGTTTGGTTTTTTGGTTTGGCATATGGAATGTTTCCACACAGGAAGTCATCAAATAAGAGGTCCTAAAGTTTGGAATTCAGTTGTTTGGAACTCTGAACACATCTATCCACAGATAATGTTGCCAAGAGTAGTTAGATTTCTAGGCCAGTTTCCAAAAGCCTATGGAATTCTTAATGTTTTAGAATTTATAGTACCAGCCCAATCTCCTAAGCACTATTTATAAGACTTTCTACCAGAAAAGGCATTTCAAGGTCTGAGTCAGACAATAAGAACCTAATTATTTACTGTAGACACCAGAAACCTATAACTTCTAACATCTCCAATACGGGGTGGGGGAGGGGGAGTAGGAGGGAAGGGCCATACATGTCTGTTCCTGGTACAGTGGAAGAATATGTGGGATGTCAGAGAAAAGTATGAAATTACCTGTTTTGAACACCTAAACATAGGTTTCATCAGAAGTTCTCAGCTAAAATCAGGGAGACACTCATTTGCTGCCCCCACCCCCTGCTCTCAGGTAGAGAGGAAGTTATGGATTATTGTACAGGCCACTAAGGTTTTCTAAAAAAAATATGTGCTGTGTTTTATGTATGTGTATGTTGGGGTAAACTGGGGGATAGAAAGACCTAAAATGTGAATTTCTTTATTCCGACCTTAATCTTCTATAACCAGTAGTTTTTGAGCAAGGTGCTGTTCAGTTTCCATGTATTTGATTTTTTTTCCTTGCTTTTTCTGTCACTGATTTCTACTTTTATGGCTTCATGGTCAGAAAAGATGCTTTGTAATATTTTGATGTTTTGGATTCTGTTAAGGCTTGCTTTGTGGCCTAACATGTAGTCCATTCTGGAGAATGTTCCATGTGCATTGGAAAAGAAAGTATACTTGGCTGCTGTTGGGTGGAGTGTTCTGTACATGTCTATTAGATCAAGTTGGTTGATTATAGCATTTAGATCTTTTATGTCATTACTGAGCTTTTTTCTGAATATTCTGTCCTTCACCTAAAGTGGTGTGTTAAAAGTCTCCTACTATTATCGTGGAGCTGGCTATCTCACTTTTCAGTGCTGTCAGAGCTTCTTTTATGTATTTTGGAACGCTGTTGTTGAGTGCGTAAATATTTATTATGGTTATGTCCTCCTGGAATATTGACTCTTCAAGCATTATATAGTATCATTCCTTATCCTTTGTGGTAGATTTTGCTTTAAAGTCTACTCTGTCAGAGATTAATATTACCACTCCTGTTCTTTTTCAATTGCTGTTTGCTTGATATTTTTTTTTTTCCATCCTTTGGGTTTTAGTTTGTTTGTTTCTTTGAGTCTAAGGTGTATCTCTTGTAGGCAGCATATGGACAGATCATGTCTTTTTATCCATCCTGCCACTCTCTGTCTCTTTATGGGTACATTGAGTCCACTTACATTCAGTGTAATTATAGTTTTTTATGAGTTTAGTGCTGTCATTTTGATATTTTTTGTGTGTGTCATTGACAGTTTCTTTGTTCCACTTCATTTTCTGTGCTGAGTTTTTTTTTTATGTATTTTCTTTTCATCTTTTTCATTGTCGTTGATTTTGTATTTGCTGAGTCTTTATGTTTTTCTTCTTTTTTATTTTGATGTGTAAGGTTGTTAGTTTCTTTTGTGGTTACCTTAAAATTTACCCCTATTTTTCTAAGTCTAAGCCAATCTTTTATTTCTTGATATCGCCTTAACTTTCTCTCCATATGAAAGTTCTATGACTACACTATTTAGTCCCTTTTTATTTTGATCTTGTCATTTTTTATATATTGATGTCTCTCCCTATTTTCAGTGTTTTAGCTTTGACTTATTTTTGTGACTTCCCTATCTGGGTTGATATCTGGTTGCTCTGTCCTGTGTTCTAGTCTTGGGTTGTTATCTGATATTATTGATTCTCTAACCCGAGGACTCCCTCTAGTATTTCTTATAATTTTGGTTTGGTTTTTACAAATTCCTTTAACTTCTGTTTATCTGGAAATATCTAATTTTGCCATCATATATGAGAGACAATTTTGCTAGATATATAATTCTTAGCTGACATTTTTTTTCCTTCAAGGCTTTATACATGTCATCCCATTGCCTTCTTGCTGCATGGTTTCTGCTGGGTAATCAGAGCTTAGTTTTATTGACTCACCTTTGTAGGTGAATTTTCATTTATCCCTAGCTGCTCTTAAAATTCTCTCTTTATCTTTGGTTTTGGCAAATTTGATTATAATATCTTGGTGACTTTCTTTTGGGATCTACCCTGTGTGGGGTTCGATGAGCATCTTGGATGGATATCTTCTTGTCTCTCATGATATCAAGGAAGTTTTCTGCCAACAAATCTTCAACAATTCTTTCTATATTTTCTGCTATACCTCCCTGTTCTGGTACTCCAGTCACTTGTAGGTTATTCTTCTTGATAGAGTCCCACATAATTCTTAGGGTTTCTTCATTTTTAAAAAATTATTTTATCTGATTTTTCCTCAACTAAATTGGTGTCAGGTGCTTTACCTTCAGTCTCATTAAGTCTGACTTTCATTGACTCAATTCTGCTCCTATGACTTTCTACTGAGTTGTCTAATTCTGAAATTTCATTGTTAATCTTTCGAATTTCTATTTGCAGGAAACACCTAAAATGTGTTTCATGCAAAAATATGGTCAAAGGCCTAGAGAGAGTATAATTTGTTGGGAAAACTAAAAAAAAAAAAAAACAACAAAAAAAAACCCTTCAGAATGGTTAGGATTTAGAGTACAAGGGATGGAGTGGAGAGAGATGAGGGTGGATGCAGCATCAGGCTGAAGACAGATCATGAAGGCCTTGCAGTTGTCAGTGAATATGTACTAACTGTGAGCACATATTGTGAGAAGGACTCTTAAACCCCACAATGATAATGTTAAAAAATTTGCTAAAAGACATTATGTGATCCAAGCCACCACATTTTCCATATGTTTAACTTTTAAATACCATTATTTCATATTAAATTCATACCTAGGCATTTTATAATTTATACAGACTTAAAAAACTGAATAATAACATGGTTTTCGTGATTTTATATTTAGATAAGTATGGCTCAATTTCATATACAAATGGTGAATAAATTGACTGTCTGCTCTCTGAATATTAAATTGTAACTAACATATGTTTAAAAAGTTACTGGAAACATTTTCTTCACATTCAAGCAGACCTAACAGCTAAATGTTCTTTTCAGTATTATCTAAAATCTCTTTCAAACATGTGCTAAAAGTCTTAAAATGAAAATAGTTTTATTTTGTAATTCTTAGATAATAAAAGTTCCCTACAAATTTAAAACACTAAAAAGAACCACCAAACACAGAATGGTTAATTAGTGAGGTATGGTCACATTCAAGTTCTTCTGCACTAAAATAAATCTACACAAATATACCTCAGAAATGCTACTGTCTCAAAACTTGATATTTTCTTTGACTTCTGGTCAATTTTTTAACCAGAGCAAGATAAAACCCTGATAAGAATGTAAAGATATTTAATGTCCCTAAAAGCTATATAAATATGACTTTTTTTTTTAATAACGCATCTCCGCACCAGTTCTTATAGTTGTTGAGAATATGAATTGCATGACTTTTGATGGCTGCACAAACAATGACAACAGCGAATGACCTTGAACAGCAGTGCACAGAAGTACATTTATCACTGAAATGGCATGCTGGCTGCCAGTCAATATATGCTCTCATTTGTTAGGAGGTTCTCCTGCTGTGATACCCTCATTACAATTTGCTTTTACTTCCTGGGCAAATGACAACTAGAAAATGAGGCAGCTTCTTTCTTACCAAACTTAATCCAGAAAAAATGAGATGACAGCTGCAGCCACTCAAGTGTTACAGGACATTTTACACACGTTCATAAAAGGTACTATTATATATTCTAAATATTACATCACTAAACATGACAGCCAACAAGTTATCTCACTTTTCTCCGGTTATTCTGTTTAAGAAAAGTTTCAGAAACACAGAATACTTCTTGCTTATAAAATAACTTCTTATATTCTATTCAATCTATTTTTCTAATTAAATAAGTGAAGTGTAGGAAGCAGATAAACACTCAATTTAGAGATACACTGTCGAAAACATTCGTAGATATTTTTAAGTATCCAGCTAACGTGTCATTATAGGAATAACCAACTCCTGTATTTTTATGACAATCGGTCTCAGCACAGTTTATATTTTTTTTTTAGGATGCAAAAAAAAGTACATTCGCTTAGATAATTTACTAGTACTAGAGATATGTTCCCATGAGTAGGAACTGGCTCAATGGCAACTGGTATAAAGTAGAAAATTATAGTACAATTTCACATACAGGTTTAAGTTGTTTCTTTTTTCATATAAGGCTTTGCTGACCCAATGACTTCTAGTCCTGGTATGAGACATCTCAGGGTATATAGTAAATTATTACAAGAATGTGAAATTGCCACAAAATACTGAGAAAAATTATCCTTTTTAATTTAAAAAATATAGATACTATAAAGCACCTTAGGAGGGGAAGGACAAAGGGAATAAAAATCCCAGCAAACAATAATAAAGTATACAAATAAACTCCCCAAATAGTGACTGTTCCAATAATTATTTTCTGTTTTGATTTTTCTTTATTTAATTTGGCTAACGAATTTCTGTTTCAGTTTATGGGTCTAATTTTCTACCTAAGGTTCCTATTTGTGATTCCGTATCCAGAAGGTTAACATTAGTTATTAGTAAGGAAACAGATGGAAAATATTGGTTAGGTGGACAAAAATAAAAATGACCGTAAATGAAACAGGCCAGACACAAAAGAACCACATATTGTATTATCCCACTCATATAAAACCCTAAATAAGGCAAAACCAGAGCCACAGAAAGCAGATCAAAGGTTACCAGGAGGAGAGGATTGTCGGGAAAGGTACCTCTGGGAAAACATGTAGGGTGAGGGTCCGTTCTTATCTTGACTGTGGTGGTGGCTACATGACTGCACACATTTACCCGCACTCATCCAGCTGTGTGCTTACAATGGGTGAATTTATTATATGTAAACTACACCGTATTAAAGCCTTTAAGATATGTGTGTACGGAAAAACTGATACGTTAGGAAAGCGTAAGCTGTGTAATAACTGCTGCTTTTGTTGCTACTGCCTGGAAGCTCCGAGAAATGGACAAGCAGAAGGCTAATTACTCAGAGCAGGAGGGTAAGGCTGCTCCCCAGAATGCATTTTCTGGTTTTCCATTGGGTCTCAACGGAGAGTGCTCCCACAATTTCCCCTGGGGAACCTTGACCACAACCTACCATTTCTCAGTAAGAATACCTTTCCTGTAAACCAGCTAGAAATATTCTTTTCCTTGAATTCTCGTTTATCACTCCTAGGTAGATTTGTATACACCACAGTGACATGTCTTCCTTTTTAAAATAAGCTGTAAATTTTTGCTCAATTTATAATACTGGCTACTGATTCAGGATTGCGGCTCCAAACCATTCTTAACTTCTTTGTTTTTAGAGCCCTAAATTTAAATTTGCATGTCTTATTGTATATTTATATTCAATTCAAAAGGGAAAGGGTGTATAAAAGCATTCTAAAATTTCCAAGATCTACAAACATAAACTTCCACATTTCAAAGATTCTACAGCAGAAATATATTAAGATCTATATCTAATCAGCAGCACAGTGCTGGAACTGACAATGTACCTTTTACATGAAGAAAATCTTTGAACATTTTTCCAGAACAATAAAGCCATAAGAAAATAATAAAACCACACACTTCATATGTGTGTCAGTGTATAGTTCTAAAGGGCTTTCCTTGTTACTCTATCATCATAGGTAGAGAGTGATACAGTGAAGTAGCCGTTGTTTCAGTGACCAATTTTCAATAAGCTACTTTTCTTCCAAAAAGGCAGATAACAAAACCACTAAAGAAGAAAATGATTAGGGCCCATTAGAAAAAATAAACCTGTCTACAGACTATGGAACATATAATTAAAACAATACCCAATCAAAAAAGGGGTATAGAAAAAAGAAAAAAAATTCAATAAAGGAAGGAAAAAAATCAATATTTTTGTATCATCCTTAATTCACACCTTTTTTATTCAGAAAAACAGG
The DNA here is from genome assembly GCF_024166365.1 of Elephas maximus indicus. Lineage (NCBI taxonomy): Eukaryota > Metazoa > Chordata > Mammalia > Proboscidea > Elephantidae > Elephas > Elephas maximus. Next base: position 65,711,064 of record NC_064829.1, on the reverse strand, counting down.
AAATTAAATATTACAGGATCAGTAAAATCAGATATGAAAAAGAGCTAGGGTACCATTCAGTAAAACTTCTCTCCTTGGCCAACGAACAAATTCTTTTAAAACTATGAATATATTCTAGTTAGTTCAATACAAGTACTAATACATCTCTTTAAAACTGTAAACTAAGGGATTATACTGTCAGGGTTTTACGTAGTTCATTGACATTATTCTTTACGTTTCCTTAGTATATCTCCTAATATATGCCTATAAATATTGGATAGTCCTGATTCTTCTTCCCAGGCACAGGGAAACCTGGTCTGCCAGCTAGCTGCAGCACTATTCCAGGTCTAGAGTACAGGGACTTGGCACAGGGATTTGTGTACCAAACGCACTGGCAGTAGAGGCAATGTTGCCAGTGGAAGAGGAAGCAGGTTATGGCACTGCAGGGCAAAAATCCCTTCTGTGCAGGGAATTGTCTTGGCGAAACCATGGAGTGGTTCATTCTTTTGGAAGGGTTTCTGGCAATCCTATTCCTACCTTTGTTAGGTAGCTATCTGCACCTTTCTGTTTTTCTTGCCATCCTTCTTTCTGTTCCTCTGTTACTGTTGAATTTATTGTATAAGATAATAATACAAGAGCATTTCACATTTCTCCCCATTTGTCTTGGCTATTTTTCCTTGATTGTTTTCTCTACCATAAATGTATCTCTTCCTCTTCTTGGCTGTCAACACAGGAAAACTTTTCATTGTTAAGTTTTGTTTTTCCTAGTCTACATTTTTCTGAGTACTTTTTCTTTCTCTCTCTCTTTTTCCCCATAGCTCTCTCTTAGGCACTTAGATGCCCCAGACTAAAATAGAGCCTGACCTCATTTTGAGGTCTCCATGACCTCATGGAGAAAAGTTGAGAAGGATTTTTATTTCCCTTTTCCATTATTCTAATCGTCTCAGAAAAAGTGGTTTACAAGAGTTGTGTGGATTATTCCATATGCCCAACTGAGGTTTAGTACACAATCTATTATCATACCCCATATATATCATTTCCCACGATTTATTTATTTCTAAAATACTCATCTCTATTAGCACAGCCTATCCAACGAATGTGGCTTTTCTGTATCTCTATATTCAGAAACTGTCCCCCAATCTAAATTCTTTGACTGGTTTCTTCTAACACACACAATGCAAAAAAGCCAGGCGGCTATGGTAGGACACACAGAGACTCAGAGCTGTGCTGTGTTGTGCCATGAAGTCTCACAACAAACTAAAGCATTGGACTCTCAGGGTTTTATTTGACTGACATCCTCTGTGAACTTGTTCATACAGTATTCCCTAATATAAGACTATCAATATGCTGATACTGCTTGAATTTTTCACATAGAGGACACCCTCAGATACTGGAAATCATGAAGTTATATATACTTGCTTTGTGACAAATCATTCATACTGGCACTAGGTTGGCAAAGTGCTGGGATCTCACACAAAGTATGCCCTCACTTCCATGTTTTACGAAATTCTACCCTGACACAATTTTATTAAAGAGAAGCCATGAAAAATGAGTGCTAACAATTGCAGCGTCAAATATACGTGCCAAGAGGTGGCAGCACTTGACCTTTGCCTTCATGACTCCTAGTCAAGGAGTATCCTTGGGAACATGGACAGCGCCCAAGAGACCTGCAGTTTAAACCCCATCTTCAAGGTCTGGGGGAGGGGAGGCACACAGAATCCCCACACGTTTACTAAGTTTTCACTCCTTACATAGCGGAACTTTTTGGTATCAAACTGTTCCTTTAAGAAATGCCCTGTGACTTCTGTTTTAGAAGACTCAAGATACGAAAATACACACTCTGTTTTCCCTCCTTTGCTTTTGTTTTCCACAGAATGTAAGGAAAGCAATACAATGATCAGAAGGGGGACTTTCTCCCTTGCTCTTCATCCCTCCTGTAAAGATGACAAGCTAGGAAAATAGCTTCCTTAAAACTAGAATCAGAATAAAAGTGAGTTTTAACACATACCCACATGCACAAATTTATTATTTAATTAGGGGGCTCATGATTGAATAAAAGAAAAACAAACAACTGAAAATAAGAATGATTATTGTCCCCACTTTTTTGCTTTAAACACTTTATTTACATGCTACTGACAAGAGATACTTGCTCATTTCCTTACAATCTCCTAAAAATGCTAGAATCTAGAGATGAGTCCAAGTATCAAAAAATATCCCAAGTAAGATACATTTTTACAAGGAGCAGAATGATCTTTAAAGTCTTAGTGATACTTATAATAAAATTGCATCACTAGCTTAACTTCCAGTTTCAATCATTAACACCCAATCTTACAAATATAATAGTAAATAGGGCTTCAGATCTGACCCACAGGGAAATTCAAGAATGGATGTTGTCTTTTCAGCAAACACTCTGGCTTTGCCTTAGATGTTTACAAGTGTGATAAACATTTATTCTTTCCTATAACTGCCACTACTGTGAGGTTATTGATCAAATCATACTTGAAAACACTCTGCCAGAGACCATGGAGAAGGATATACGTTGTTTCTGAAAAGTAATTGCTTCCTCTTCTCTGAACAATTCATTGTTTATCCAGGCTCATTTTAAATCTGATTTTCTTTTTTAAAGTCTCATGCAAGTCACAATTTCTTATAAAACACTCAGGAAATTAAGGATTTAAATTCTATAATTTTTGCTAAACTCATATGACACTGTTTCTGGTTAAGAAATGTGTTTTTTTCTATCTTAAGTATGGAGAAGACCCAGTTTCTTTCTTTTTTTTTTTTTAGGCTGTTGACAATTTTTATAGAATATCACATGATTTTTCTGCCTCTCAAAAGAAGCTTTGAAAGTGTACAATCATCAAAATAAGTTGAGACACTTATATGACCACTGTAGGCTACAAAGAATAAAGTAGAATATTATAAAGTAACCAGAGCCTTGAGGACAATTAACTGTCATATCAGCAAATGTCACTGGTTTTCAGTTCCCGCCACCACCATCACTACTTGCCGTTGAATCAGTCTGGACTCATGGAGGCCCCACGTGTGTCAGCACAGAACTGTGCTCCATAGGGTTCTATATGGCTGGTTTTTTTGAAGGAGATCACCAGACCTTTCTTCTGAGGCACCTCTGAGTGAATCTGAACCTCCAACCTTTTAGTTAGCAGCCGAGCATGTTAACCATTTATATCACCAATCTTCAATATCCCTACTGGAATCTCTGCAGCACCCAAATGCCTCTTCTACTCGTATTGAGTAGCAGAGTACCAGCTTGATTCTGTATTTAAGACCATTTGAGCACGGGGCATCTTGCTGCTTGCTGAAGCTGTACCAGATTCTAAACCACATTTTGCAGTAGTTGATAAACAAGAAGAAACAAGGCAGTCTCCTCTGACCCTTTCCTAATACTTCTGGCCATTTCTAACTGCCTTGGGGATTCTGTTCCCTATTGGACCAACTTCCTCAAACTTGGAGGGAAAGCAAGATTTTTACCAAGGTATCATCTAATTTTATATGATTTCCTAATGTACTAAGTAGCTTAATTCTTCTGTATCCTAGCTTGTATTTTCTCAGTTGTATTTATTTGTCAAAACTGATGTAAATTTTACATTTCTATATTAAGGTATTTAATCTCTGGCAATTTTGGTCATAATCGTATTTTAACTTTTTATCAGAAAATTTAATTTTTAATATTTTCAGTACTTTTTAAGCTATAAATACGCCTCAGAATCTAAGAAGTCTTTAAGTTTTTTTCTCTGTTAGTACATGCACAATACTATGGTTTACACAGACTCTGATCTTTCCTTTTATTTAGTTTCATCTAAGAACAGAGTAATGACCAGCCTTCAGGAAGAGGGTAGGTGCTTGGCTAACAGCCCCTTAAGAGCAGAAACAGATTCTCAACCAATCTGTATTCCAAAGTACATGTAGTACCTGAGTCAATGAATAAGGATAGGGATGGATCACAGTCAGCTTCTTATTAAATGCTTCTGGACTCACTTTAAATTCTTTGATTTGAAAACATCAAGACTCAAAGCATAGAGTGGCCTAATCATTAAGTGTGCATAAATTCCAAGTGCCCACCCTGGGGATCCGAGTCTATATGCTGGAATACCAGACAAAACATCCTTTCACCTGCAGACTCAGTTCTATACCTTGGGAAAGGAATCCACAAGTGTGTACACAATCAGGGGGCTAACAATGTGACTGAACCTGAGTATTTAGTACAAACAGGAGGTAGAACAAATGAAACAAACAATTGACCCTTGCACATTGATTTCATTCACTTATTTTAAAAAATCTATGACAATAGTAATTGTCCTAAAATTCTGCTTTGGCATCTCCTTTAACTTGTCCTTGTTTTTTACTTTCCCATCCAGAAGAATGATATTGAGTGAACTATGTGTATGTAGTTCATTCTACTCAATCATCAAAAAAAAAAAAAAAGATAAGCTTACAACATGTCCACTTGGGAAAATCCAACATTAAAATTATGTGCACATTCCTTGATACTTTATGAAGATTCCACCAGCCATTTCATAATACCAAATTCTTTCTCAATTTTTTTTTTCCTACTGTCAACCACATTATAGTTCACAGTGTTACGTTTCTAGGAGGTAGTTAGTAATTTATTAACTCATTCAATAAATATTTCAGAAAGCAATGACACATTCATCAGATGAATTAAGTTCTCAAAGTACTAGAATTTAAATGCTAAAACAGATGGCAAGGCACCTGTCTAGCATGCGGCCTGTTAGGTACGATCCCATTACAATCCTGAAGCCTAAAAACTCTGGTGAATGAAGAGAAGGCTGTGCTATTATGGAATCTGAGAGCTTTGATATGTGTTAGAGTAGCATGCAATTGGATTTTTAAAAAAAATCCTGCTCACTATGTGGTATGGCTCAGGGACAGGCAGCCTACCAACATAAAAAAAATAGGTTCCGAAAACCTTGCTAATTCTTCTTTTAAAACTAGAGAGCCTCTTAAATAATGCCCTTGGGAACGTAAACATACTTAGCCAGTGTCATGAAGAGTTTAAAATTATATTAAATCAGAGGAAATTTTAGGAAAGAACATGCAAAAAAGGAGAAAATTCCCAGGACATAACTGAGTTATGTCTTAAGAAGATGAGAAATCATACTTAATGATCAAGAATTAACAGAATACAGGCAGTCCCTGACTTACCACATGTTCAAGCTACTAAAAATCACGCTTAAAACCATCTTTTTTTTGAACATCTTATTGTTCATAATACATACTACATACAATGTTGCAGTATATAATTTGCTAATGTTATTGTTCTCAGATGTAATGTTCTCAACCCCCAAAGACAAATAAAGATTGGATTTATAAAGATGTTGGTAATAAAAGGCAATAATAGTGAAAACTAAAAAAAAAAAAAAAGAGGTATTCGACTCACATCAGAACCGACTTACGACGGAGTAGTCGTTGGAATGCAACCCCGTCGTAAGTCGGGGCCTACCCGTAATTGAAAATGAAGGAACTTAGTTTTTTTTTTTTAGGAAAGCTATAAGCATTGCAGACCTCATGAGTTTCCAAGGATTTCTATGTACTTCAACAGGGCCTATTTGACACAAGTAGAGTGCAGAGAAAATGTCCCTCTAAATAGTAATGGATCAGCAGTCATAACTGTACCATTTTAATTAATAAAAAGTATAAACTAAGTGATCCATTAGCAAAGAATGTGTCTGTCTCCCAAAGCAATTGCCTTACAATTGACTGACACCGATTTACCGGCCTGATCCCTGACAAACAAATGTCCAGTAATCTGAAGATTATCCTGGGAAATGACTGATCACTTTACAGGAAAACACCATTCCTGTGAAAGGCTTTCCTATAAACTAAGGTGGACAGGAAAAACACACAGCCCCCACCCCAGCCCTAGACAGCAGCTCCTTCTCCAGCCTTAACAGAAGTGCTTCGCTGACTCACTTAAAGCGGAGCGCTCACAGAGTTAAAAGCTGAGAAAGCCTACCCAGGGAGACAAGTGAATTAGACACATTTCTACATTTCTTTTGATACAAATTCAATTTTTTAAGAGCCTTTACCCTAGACACGACGTCACGCTTCTTACGATATTAAAAATTTAAAATCATGGAACTGGATGATGTGGCTTCAAAGAGTGGTCAGCAAGTTTACTATTTTTCCAGGCAGCCTTGTCTCGTTAGAGCCAATGGCATCATTCCAAAATAAAATAAAAGAAAAAAAATTAAATTGATTTTTATGTCAACCTTGGTATCCATACGCCAAATTGTTCTTGAATAAGACTAAGTATTAGGTAGAAATTTGAGAAAAACTGTTTTCTGAATTCTAAACTCTTGCTATCAGACATAATTTCTTATGCTTATGGATATTTACTTAAATGATCTGAGTATTTCCAAAATAAACTCAGGAGGCTTTTCTACTTTTCCTTTTAGGAAATCAATTTATCAGTCTACCAAGTGTCTCCACCTCCCCCCCCCAGTTACTCTATTTAATTCAATATATTTGTCACATATGTACAAACAGATATTACTGTATATGGTCAACTACCAGCATCATTACTGAAATACAGATTTGAGTTTGGGAGGTATAGAATTTTAGGAAATATTAGGTCATTACGGTGGAAAGTTAGCTTGCAGTTGGGATCAGCATAAAGGACACATGGATCATGGATATCAAAACACTAGCTTACGGTTTAACCACTTCCTTCATTCATGCCTCAAATGAAAGCCAAACACTGAACTAGAATTGGGACATGCCACTTAAGCAAAAAAATTTCACAAATGCATGCTACAGATTCCCTTGATGATTCTATCTCTGAACTGTTGGTTGAGTGAAACATTGAAGATGGGCTGGATTGGCCTTAAGAAGCCACAGGGCAGCGTTTCAGAAGAGAATGCAGTGAGGAAAAGTCTGGCCCACCGTGCCTTTGTTTCTCTACATTTGCATGATATTACATTACTTTTCAAACTATTTGCTACCTGGTAGTACTGGGAGCCCTGGTGGCGCCATGGTTAAGAGCTGGCCTGCTAACTGAAAAGCTAGTAGTTTGAATTCGCCAGCTGTTCCTTGGAATCCCTGTCGGGTAGCTATGAGTCGGAGTTGACTTGAGGGCAACGGGTTTGGTTTTAGTTTGTTTTTTATTAGAACTTGGAATAATCCTACATTACCATCCATCGTGGCTTGAACTATGCCCCCCCAAAATATGTGTCAACTTCAGTAGGCCATGATTCCCAATATTGTGTGATTGTGTACCATTTTCTCATCTGATGTGATTTTCCTACGTGTTGTAAATCCTATCTCTATGATATTAATGAGGCGGGATTAAAGGCAATAAGGCAGGACTCAATCTATAAGATTAGGTTGTGTCATAAATAAATCTCTCTTGAGATAAAAAAAAGAAAAGCCAGCAGAGAGACATGGGAGCCTCATACCATCAAGAATGCAGAGCCGGGAGTGCTCGTCCTTTGGACCCAGGGTCCCTGCGCTGAGTAGCTCCTAGACCAGGGAAAGATTCCTGAAAAGGGCCTTCCGCCAGAGCCATCGGAGAGCAGCACTCGATGACTAAGGCACCATCATACATTCCACATGGCCCTAACCTTAAATTTTATTTATTTATTTTTTAAATTAATTTTTATTGTGCTTTAAGTGAAAGTTTACAAGTCAGGTCAGTCTCTCATACAAAAATTTACATATACCTTGCTATACACTCCTAATTGCTCTCCCCCTAATGAGACAGCAGAGTCCTTCCCTCCACTCTCTCTCCTCGTGTCCATTTGGGCAGCTTCTGGCCCCCTCTGCCCTCTCATCTCCCCTCCAGACAGGAGCTGCCTACATAGTCTCATGTGTCTACTTGATCCAAGAAGCCCGTTCTTCACCAGTATCATTTTCCATCCCATATTCCAGTCTAATTCCTGTCTGAAGAGTTGGCTTGGCTTTGGGAATGGTTCCTGTCTTAGGCTAACAGAAGGTCTGGGGACCATGGCCTCCGGGGTCTTTCCAGTCCCGGTCAGACCGTTAAGTCTGGTCTTTTTAAGAGAATTTGGGTTCTGCATTCTACTGCTCTCTTGCTCCCTCAGTGGTTCTCTGTTGTGTTCCCTGTCAAGGCAGTCATCGGTTGTGGCTGGGCACCATCTAGTTCTTCTGGTCTCAGGATGATGTAGTCTCTGGTTCATGTGGTCCTTTCTGTCTCTTAGGCTCATAATTACCTTGTGTCTTTGGTGCTCTTCATTCTTCCTTGCTCCAGGTGGGTTGAGACCAATTGATGCATCTTAGATGGCCACTTGCTAATGGTGAAGACCCCAGGTGCCACTCTCCAAAGTGGGATGCAGAATGCTTTCTTAATAGGTTTTATTATGCAAATGGACTTAGATGTCCCGTGAAATCATGGACCCCAAACTCCCGCCCCTGCTATGCTGGCCTTCGAAGCATTTAGTTTATTCAGGAAACTTCTTTGCTTTTGGTTTAGCCCAGCCTAACCTTAAATTTTTAATCTGTATTTCTAATTAGGATGTAAGACATTTTAAGAGTTAGCCGTTGGCATAAAAATACTATTAGAAATTGGTTATTTTCTATTTTTGGACGACATTCAACCCTAATGTTAAAATTAGCATAAGAAAATTCACTCCTTTGGTAATAATTTCTGTGTGTAAAGGCCTCACACAATCCCACATTTGTCTTGATGCTGAAGACATTATTCTGTCATTTTTGAGATATCTAAGTTTAAGAAACCATCCACTTAGACAACTTCATCTATATAAAGGAATTCTATAGCTTCTTCCCATACCAAAAAAACCAAACCGGAAGCTGTTGAGTTGATTCCAACTCATAGTGACCCTATAGGACAGAGTGGAACTGTCCCATAGGGTTTCCAAGGAGTGGCTGGAGGATTTGACCTGCCAACCTCTTGGTTGGCAGCTGAGCTCTTAACCACTGTGCCACCAGAGCTCCATTTAGACAGATTTTAATTCACAAAATGGTGAACTGTTGTGTACTTTTGCTAGTTTTACAAAGGGGGCAGGCCACCCCATCCTCCCAGGTCTGCATTTTGATACTGATAGGTTAAGCTTGGAATAGATTCTAAGGCTGAAGGAGTGATTATAGAAGACCAGCTGCCTTAATCAAGATAGGTAAGGGAAAAAGGAAGTTGTTATTTGATTAGTTGAATTATTCTTTTTCATTATGAGTGCTTTATAAAATTAAACAGCATAAGCTTGAGGTTACTTTACACTGAACAGGCCTCATGTCTTCTATTTAATTGATTAATGTGATTAATTAGAAGAAGAAATGGAGAGTATTAAAAATAAGACAAAATATATTTATAACAAAAATAATAATATACTTTGAAAGGCATGAATAGTCTGAATATTAAATTACATGTGAAATCATGATGAGAAACTGAACTGAAAGATATAGACCCTCTCTCTCTCTAAGATTGTGTTCTTCGAGATCTATGGGATAATCATTTTAGAGCAGTGTACTGATATTCGTGTTTTCAATGATATCTCAGTATTGGCAATTTTGGTTACAGTTTTTGTCCTGGTGTGGTCTAATCTTATTTTTAAAAATGTAAAGTAATACAAAATAAAAACAAAAGAAATATTAATTAGTCATCTTATGCTTTAAGAAATACTTTTCACTTAAAGGAAGACATTAAATTTACATTTTCCTGTTTGTTCCTTTAAAGGAGACTTACTTAAGAACTGGTTTTGGGAAATATTTTAGCTTAAAATCCAAAAGTTGTTTTAAAAATGAACTTTCTTGTGTCAAGGACCCTGACTATAAAAGTAGGGAGTATGGGTTCTTAATAGATTATGTCAATAAATTATCCCCTTAAGGCATCAGACCCATGGAAAACATCAGGTTTCAGGTACCTTTTTTTTCTTTTACTTTAATCTCTCTCTCTCTTTTAAAATATTTGTGTTTTAGGTGAAAGTTTACACAGCAGATTAGGTAGACATTTAACAATTTTCATAGAAATCATTCTGTGACATTGGTTACAATTTTCAGAAACATGTCAGCGTTCTCATTATTTCCATTCTGTTTGTTCTCCTTCCATTGATCTATAGCTTCCCTTCCCTTCTTTGCCCTCTCATCTTTGCTTTTGGGTAAATGTTGACTGTTTTGTCTCACATACACTTACTCCTCACTTACTATCTCATTATCCAACATTTCCCACCGAAGACAACTCTGAAAAAACTCTCAGGTGGTGCAGGCTACCCCAGGGACTGCGGTAGACAGGCTGTGGGATGGCTTCTCCCATTTGTCTGCGACATCTTGATCTGGCCACAGAAGGCACGGGACAACGGTGGGATGATGGGAAGCTATGGGTGGGCAGGGGAAAGCCAAGTGAGGGCCTGAAGTTGCCAGGGAGATTGATGGGGGGAGGTAAGATGGGGGAGAGAGGGAAGTGGGCTGCGCAGCTGAGGTGGATGGAGGATGAGCGGGGTTCCCACCCAGGGTGGGTGGTGGGAGGTGGGTAACACCCAACTGCCAATACCATCCCCCCAACCCCTTCAGGCTCTGTGGTGGTGGGGAAGGTGTAGTGGGGACGGGGGGCCCATTGTGCCATGTGCTGGGGGCACCTGACAGGCAATGAACAACTTGGGGGGCGGGCATCAGTGCCAAAGACAGAGCATACCTCCAACTCTTGCATAACACTGATTTCACATAACAGCCTGGTCTTTGGTAACCATATTGATAAGTGAGGAGCGGGTGTACTTGATTGTTTAAGGGAGCACATTACTCATGGGTGATATCGTTTACTTCATAAGCCAATCTATTATTTGGCTGAAAGGTGACTTCAGGAGTAGCTTCAGTGCCAAATTCAAAGGATATCTTAGGGTGATATTCTCAGGGATTTTTCTGGTCTCTTTTGGTCTAGTATGTCCGGCCTTTTTTAGGAATTTAAATTTTGTTCTACTTTTTTTCTCCCATTCTACCCAGGACCTTCTACTGTGTCCCTGGTCAGAACGGTTGGTAGTGGTAACCAGGTGCCATCTAGTCCTGGTCTCAGGTTAGAAGAGGCCGTGATTCACGTGTGCTGTTAGTCCTGCAGACTAGGTTTTTTCTTTGAGTCTTTGATTTCTTTCATTCTCTTTTGCTCCAAACGAGTATAGACCAATAGTTGTGTCTTAGATGACCGCTTGCAAGCTTTTAAGACCACAGATGTTACTCAGCAAACTAAGGTGTAAAACATTATCTTTATGATCTATGCTATCCCCATAGACTAGACTAAGCTGTCTCATGAAACCACGGTCCTAAGGCCTTTAACCCAGTAAACCAATCCTGTAAGTAGTCTAGGAAGTCTCTGTAACTGTGCCCCCACGTGCTTTATTATATATATGGATATATATGCAGCGTTCACAAACATGTATACAGATATGCCTGCAGATAGACCTATACATGCACATATGCATATATTCACCTATGTCTTCTTACACACATGTATGTACACATACCTACCTATGTAACCACACACATAATTTTTGGTTGTTATTACAAAATTGTATATGTTATAGCATTTACCAAAATTCTCCCTTTTTATTGTGTACTTGTCAGTGTCTTCATTTATCTTGGTCAAGTTGGGCAGACTTTGCCTATATTTGGTATTGCCTTTCCTATCAACCAAAAATAACACGTTTCTACTACCTAGAAAGTGATTCTTCATTCCTCTCCCTCCCATCATTGCTATCCATCAAAGAATGTTGCTTTCTGTGTGTGTATCTATTCCTGACTTTTAAAATGAGGCCATACAATATTTGTCCTTTTATAATTGACTTGCTTTACTCAGCATAATGTCCTCCAGATTCATCTATGTTTAACATGTATTGTGGACTCATTATTCTTTATAGTAGCATAGTATTCCACTGGATGAATATACCACAATTTGTTTATCCATCTGTTGATGGGCACTTAGGCTGTTTCCATCTTTTGGCTATTGTGAATAATGCTTCAATGAACATAGATATGCATATGTCTACTCCTGTCACTGCTCTTGTATCTCTTGGATATATAACTATGCTGGATCATAAGGTATTTCTATTTCTAGCTTTTTGAGGAAGTACCATACCATTTTTCATAGTGGTTGTACCATTTCACAAAAGCCACATATAAGTTCCAACCTCCCCACAACCTTGCCAGCATTTGTTTTTTCCTTTTTTTTAATCATTGCTGTTTAGCAGGGGTGAGATGGTATCTCAATGTAGTTTTGATTTTCATCTCTCTAATTTTTTTTTAATGGCTACTGAAGGAGCCTGGTGGCACAGTGGTTAAGTGCTCAGCTGCTAATTGAAAGGTCAATGGTTCGAACCCACCAGCTGTGCTCTGTGGGAGAAAGATGTGGCAGTCTGCTTCTGTAAAGATTACAACCTTGGAATTCCTATGGGGCAGTTCAGCTCTGTCCTATAAGGTCGCTATGAGTCAGAATTGACTCGACAACAACAGATCTGGTTTTGGAATGGCTAACGATCGCATCTTTTCATGTATTTGTTGGTCACTTGAATGCCCTCTTTGATGAAGTATATATTCATTGCCTTTGACCATTTTTTTGGTTGGATTGTTTGCTTTTTTGTTGTTGAGTTGGCTTCATGTTCTTAGGCGGGTAACAAACAGAAGGGTGAAGAAAGAAGCAAAAACAAACAAAACACAAACTAATCCATGAAAGTGATGAAGGCTGATTGCACCAACAGAGTGTTCAAGGTTTAAATAATATCAAACATCAAAAGAAAAAGAACCATAAAATGGACTAGTTACTTGAAAAATATTCTTTTAAGGCACAAAGTCATTCAATTCTCAGTAATTTTGCAAGAGGAACACAGAAAAGACTAACTTTCAGTGATTTTCTTTTTGTCTTTAGCACTATACTATCCAGGATGTCAGCCATTAGCTACATGTCGCTCTTTAAATCCATCACTCATCTGTGATGCTAGAAGCTATGTCCCCCAGTATTTCAAATATCAGCAGGGTCACCCGTGGTGGACAGGTTTCAGTGGAGCTTCCAGACTAAGACAGGCTAGGAAGAAGGGCCTGGCAGTCTACTTTTGAAAAGACTGGCTGGTGAAAGCTTTATTAATAGCAGCAGAATACCGTTCGATATAGTGCCGGAAGATAAGCCTCTCAAGTTGGAAGGCACTCAGAACACGACGGAGGAAAAGCTGCCTCCTCAAAGTAGAGTCGATTTAATGATGCAGTTGGAGTCAAGCTTTCAAGACCTTCATTTGTTGATGTTGTAAGACTCAAAATAAGACGAAACAGCTGCAAACATCCATTAATAATCAGAACATGGAATGTATGAGGTATGAATCTAGGAAAACTGGAAGTGGTCAAAAATGAAATGGAATGCATAAAGATTGAAATCCCAGGCATTAGTAAGCTGAAACTGACTGATATTGGCCATTTTGAATCAGACAATCATATGGTCTATCACGCCAGGAATGACAAATTGAAGAGGAATGGCATCAACTTTCATCGTGAAAAAGAACATTTCAAGATCTATCCTGAAGTACAGTGCTGTCAGTGATAGGATAATATCCATAGGCCTACAAGGAAGACCAGTTAATACAACTATTATTAAAATTTAGGCACCAACCACTAATGCCAAGAATTTTGAAGATTTTTACCAACTTATGCAGTCTGAAATTGATCAAACATGTAATCAAGATGCATTGATAATTACTGGTGATTGGAATGAGAAAGCTGGAAACAAAGAAGAGGGATCAGTAGTTGGAAAATACAGCCTTGGTGACAGAAACAGAGCCGAGATCCCATGACAGAATTTTGAAAGACCAACGACTTCTTCACTGCAGATAACTTTTTGCAAGAACATAAATGGCAACTACACAAGTGGACCTCATCGGATGGAATACACAGGGATCAAATCGACTACATCTGTGAAAAGAGAAGATGAAGAAGCTCAATATCATCAGTCTGAACAAGGCCAGGGGCTGAGTGCAAAACAGACCATTAATTACTCCTATGCAAGTTCCAGTTGAAGAAAATTAAACAAGTCCATGAGAGCCAAAATACAACTTAAAAATATCCCATTCCACCCAAATGTAGAGACCATCTCAAGGACAGATCTGAAGCATTGAACACTAATGACCAAGGACCAGGTGAGCTGTGAGATGACATCAAGGACATCATCCATGAAGAAAGAACAAGATCATTAAAAAGGAAAGAAAGACAAGACCAAAATTGATGTCAGAAGAGACTCTGAAACATGCTCTTGAACACAGGGCAGCTGAAGCAAAGGGAGGAAATGATGAATTAAAATTGCTGAACAGAGATTTCAAAGGGTAGCTTGAGAAGAAATACAACCAGAATGCTCCTTAGAAGCAAGGATGGCAAGACTGCATCTTACATACTTTGGACATGTTGTCAGGAGGGATCAGTCCCTGGAGAAGGACATCATGCTTAGTTAAGCACAGGGTCAGCGGAAAAGAGGAAGACCCTCAATGAGGTGGACTGACACAGTGGCTGCACCAATGGGCTCAAGCATAGCAATGATTGTAAGGATGGCACAGGACCGGGCAGTGTTTCGTTGTGTTGTGCATATGGTCGCTATGAGTCGGAACTGACTCTATGGCACCTAACAACAACAACAAAATAGGCCAAATATTGAATGACACAGGAAGCATCAAAAGAAGGCGGAAGGAATACACAAGAGTTACTGTACCAAGAAGAATTGGTGGACGTTCAGCCATTTCAGGAGGTAGCATATCAAGAATGGATGGTACTGAAGGAAGAAGTCCAAGAAGTCCAAGCTGCACTGAAGGAATTGGTAAAAATTAAGGTTCCGGAAATTGACAGAATACAATTGAGATGTTTTAACAAATGGATGTAACACTGAAAGCGCTCATTTGTCTATGTCAAGAAATTTAGAAGACAGCTATCTGGCCTATGGACTGGAAGAGATCCATATTTGTGCCCATTCCAAAGAAAGTTGATCCAATAGAATGCAGAAATTATCAAACAATATCATTAATATCATATGCAAGTAAAATTTTGCTGAAGATAATTCAAAAGTGGTTGCAACGGTACATTGATAGGGAATTGTAAGAAATTCAAGCCAGATTCAAAGGAGGACGTGGAACCAGGGATATGACTGCTGATGTCAGATGGATCTTGTCTGAAAGCGGAGAATACCAGAAAGATGTTTACCTGTATTTTATTGACTACGCAAAAGCATTTAACTGTGTGGATCATAACAAATTATGGACAACGTTGTGAAGAATGTAAATTTCAAAACACTTAATAGTGCTCGTGAGGAACCTGTACACAGACTAAGAGGCAATTGTTTAAAGAGAACAAGGGGGTACTGCGTGGTTTAAAAGCAGGAAAGATATGTGCCAGAGTTGTATCCTTTCACCATACTTATTCAATCTGTATGCTGAGCAAATAATTGGAGAAGCTTGACTCTATAAAAAAGAATGGGGCATCAGGATTGGAGGAACGCTTATTAACAATCTGTAATATGCAGATGACACACCTTGCTTGCTAAATGCAAAGAGGACTTGAAGCACTTACTGATGAAGATCAAAGACTACAGCATTCTTTATGGATTATACCTTAACATAAAGAAAACAAGAATCCTCACAACTGGACCAATAAGCAACATCATGATAAACAGAAAATATTGAAGTTGTTAAGGATTTCATTTTACTTGGATCCACAACCAAGTAAATCAAGCGACGTATTGCAACAGGCAAATCTGCGGTCAAATGCCTCTTTAAAACGTTACAAAAGCAAAGATGTCACTTCGAAGACTAAAGTACGCCTGGGCCACGCCATGGTATTTTCAATCACCTCATAGGCACGCGAAAGCTGGACAATGAAAAAGACCGAAGAAAGATTGATGCCTTTGAATTATGGTGTTGGCAAAGAATACTGAATACATCATGGACTGCCAGAACGAACAAATCTGTCTTGGAGGAAGTATAGCCAGAATGAGCCTTAGAAGCGAGGACAGTGAAACTTTGTCTTACGTACTTTGTACATGTTACCAGAAGGGCCCAGTCCCTGGAGAAGGACATCATGCTTGGTGTCATGGATTGAATTGTGTCCCCCGAAAATATCTGTCAACTTGGCTGGGCCATGATTCTCAGTACTGTGTGACTGTCCACCATTTTATGCGATTTTCCTATATGTTGTAAATCCTATCACTATGGATTAGTGGCAGTTATATTGATGAGGTCTACAAGATTAGGTAGTGTCTTAGGCCAGTCTCTTTTGAAATATAAAAGAGAAGCAAGCAGAGAGACATGGGAACCTCATACCACCAAGAAAGCTGCAGCAGGACAGAGTGCATCCTTTGGACATGATGTTCCTGCCATGAGTTGCTCCCAGACCAAGGCAAGACTGATGACAAGGACCTTCCTCCAGAGCCGACCAAGAAAGAAAGCCTTCCCCTGGAACTGGCACCCTGAATTCGGATTTCTAGCCTACTGGTCTGTGAGAGAATAAACTTCTCTTTGTTAAAGACATCCACTTGTGGTATTTCTGTTATAGCAGCACTAGATGACTATGACACTTGGTAAAGTCAAGGGTCAGTGAAACAAAGGAAGACCATCTATGAAATGTATTGACACAGTGGCTGCAAAGATGGACTCAAGCATAGCAACAATTGTGAGGATGGCACAGGACTGGGCAGTGTTTTTCGGTTGTACAAATGATCACTATGAGTCAGAACAGACTCAACAGCACCTAACAACTCTTTATATTCAATAAATTAAAAAATTCAGTTCCTTAATCTCATCAGCCATATGTGGCTAGTGGCTACCATACTGGACAGCACGGGTATGGAATATTTTCATCATCAAAGTTCTATTGAACATTGTTGATTTGGAAGACAATGGTTATCACAAATTTATGCTGAAAACATTGAAAAGTTAGCCATGATATTTTTACTATTTCCTTTTTTTTTTTTTTTAATAACAACACTACATACATACTACTAAGAAGTTTATTATCTAAAAGATAGTCTCTTCTTTTTTTGTCTTAATATTCTCAGGCTAAAATTACTGTAGATAATGCAAGTTTTCTCCTTAAATATCAAAATTAATGCCAATATGAGAAAACAAAAAATATTTTTCTCTTAAATACTATGATTTCACAACAAATCTGAAAAGAAATCATTATCAAACTAATATTTTCTCCTCTCCGCCCACTGGTCTATTTTTAACTTTGATAGGTGCAACTTATAAACTAAATGGGATTTACTAAACCCCAAAACCAATTTGTATTCCCTATAGAACTTTCCACTATTTAATAACTTCATTTGCATGAAAGTATATGTTTGCTTCTTCTGATTTTACGAGAATGCCTTATCTTCTATTATTCATTGGAGTGGGCTTCTCCTAGCTGATGCAAAAGTTGGACAATGAAAAATATATATATTTTTCTTTCCATGAGGCCTTTCTTCTGAAGAAATTTCACCTTTAAAAAAAGGAAACCAATTTTTTTTTCAAAGATGTACTTACAAGTTCAACTGATAGCATTTCAATAATCAAATCAAGGCTTATAGGTTCAAACTTTGGTTTAGAAATCTGATATCTAAACCAATAATTATACAAAATCCACAACTGCAGTGAGTAAGACGGTGGGCTCGAAGATGTCCATCTCGCCTGCCTGCAATGGCGTGTGCATGCAAGGATAATCTCAATGCGTGGCAACGTGGCATGTTTATCACGAGATAATCACACCCCCAGGGGTTTAGAAGCACTCAGCTGAACCCTGTGCCTCACAACACACTTGGGGTGTCATTATCTCATGATAACCATACTCCCTGTCAAGTCTTATTGCTTAATTAGGGGTTACGAAGGTGATAAGACTAAAAGAAATCGGATGAACAGTACGTAAGATGAATGATACCTTAATCAACTTAAACTTGGTGGCTGAAGGAAACATGATAGACAAACACATCCAGTGCGTTACATATTATTTTTAGAGAGACGTGTTAATAATATACGAAGAGAACCACAACGTGCATTCACCGATTATTTGAACTGCATTTGCCAGGAGACATTATGTTTATGATCAATAATTCAAATTGTGTTTTCATACACTATGTAAAATATCGTAGAAATTAATAATAACATGAAATTTAACTTTGACCTAAGATACCCCACTTGTGCATGACGGTGAGTCATCATAATCCAAACACAGGGTTTACGTATTAAGTCTGCAAGGGAGCTAGCTGATCAATAACACCCAGGCCATGCAAGATTTTAACAAACTAACCGGAAACCAAAGATGAAAGATAACATGGCATACCCTTTCCTATATTTTTCATTAGATCTTAAAACCATCACACACACACACACACAAAATCTCAGCACTGAGTGCTCTAAAAAACCATGTCCGTATGTTTAACTTGAGCTCTTTTGTTCTATTTCTATAAACAACTGCCATATTTGTGGGCAGAATACAGCTCCAGATACGGTGCACTTGGAGCTGCTTTCCAATTCACTGTGAAACATCAATTATCTTTATCAAATAACAGTATCTCATCTCAGTCCATTATCAAGATGGAGTCTTATTTTAGCTGGACTGCAGCCCTATCTGTATATCAGGGCTGGCCGTAGTGGCAGAGCGTGAGTGAAAGGCTGTGAAATAATCAATAATAATCATCAAATTGTGGTCGAAAGGTTGTGAGGATGGAAGTTTTTGATGAAACCTCAACCTTTTTTCCCCCTTTTTTGGTGCAGATGATAAGGCTTAACCTTTGCAATTCCTGATAACTACGACTCAGTTGGAGGAAGCCCTGTGAGCACTTTAAAGTGGTTCTGAATGTCCAAAGACACACTAAAATACTTAGGCTTAAGTGGAATACAAACCTCATGCTATCAAAAACCATCAGGTGGGAGGGCTCAAAACAATTGTGAACACGGTTTATTGTAAACTTGATACTCTACGCAGACCCAGAGAATTCAAAGCCTGACTTACTGGGGGTGTTAAATCCATGTAAGTAAAGGTCAGCTCTCAAAGAAGAAAGTTTGCATAACAATGGGCAAAATGTATCCTGTTATTTCTCCCAGAGGTTATTGAACTGTTGCCTAAACCCTGTACCTAGATTTGAAAAGGCCTCTGCCGGAGAGATAGAAACCGTTTTTATCGCTGCTAGCCCATCAGATATGTCCCTAAAACTTCCTGGGGTGTAGCATGCAGAGTGATGGGAGGAAGTTTAATTTTTTAATATAAAAGAATAATACTAATTTGGAGGGGTGAGAAGTGGAACGCCTTTCCTCTGGTTTTTCTGTCATCGAGTTCTATACGGACATAAACGGAAAGCAAATTAACAGGGAACAACTAGACTCAAATTAGAGGCCACTTTTTTTTTCTGCTTGGGGTTTTGCTCATGAAGATCCGTCATGCAGAGGCGTCTATTAAGGTTAGGCTACGTACTAGGAGCCGGAAGTAACTCAAGGGCACCTAACAACAATAACGACACATACTCCCCCGCCCCCTAAAAGCAATAGTTGCTAAAGCTGTAATTAAAACATTCTTATTTTATGACAGTTTGATTTTTTTTAAATGTATATTTAGAAAACTGTATCCTTCAAACATAAAGCTTACCTACTAAAATTTAATAAATCATTAAAATTAAAATCTGTAAAACAACACAAAGGAATTGTGATTTCAAAATGTTAATAAAGATTGTTGGTAGTTGATAATATGTTAATTTAAAAGCAAGATCCTTTTTTATTTTAAATGGCAAAGCTCACTGATACAATTTGACTTTTAAACATTTTCAAGTGATAAGCTACTGATAATTTGACCATATTGTTATTGGTGTTATAGTAGACTTCTTTGAAACAGACCCTAGCTCAAGGAATTCACGACTGGAACAAATACTAATAAACAGGATTTAGCTTTATTATAATTCTCAAAGTCTGAATTTATTGAAAATCGGCTTGTTAAAAAAATTTTTGTTTGTCCTGACTAAGGAAACACTATAAATAGAAACGTTTCAGTAAAAACTATCAGTACAGCACTGTGATCTGACTAATGAAAACACGCTAAGTAAAACATTTCAGTAAAATGTAATCAACAATATTAGCCTAACTTGTGACTTCTTCTTTGATCTATCTTTTCTATAAAAATGTCCAGATACTGCTGGCAGGAATAAAGTAATTGCCTTCTTTTGAGCTATATGACCTTTTACACAGTAAGAGCAGTACAGTGGGCAAAATACTCAAAGTATCCTTAGAAAATACGCACATTGTTCTCTCTGTACCAATAGAATCAGAGCCTGTTTCTCAGGGTCGCTGAGTTACTTTTGAAATGCTATACAACCAATCAACATTTAGGTACAAAGATATTATTAAAGCTAATATGGCTCTGGAGGTATATGGGGAATAATAATTAAAATAATCCAGTGTTGATAAAATGTATGAAACCTCCAATATAAAATAAATGACATATGCTAAAAAAAAAAATTTTTTTCCCAATAATTACAGCTTAAACAGGAAAAAAAAAAATCTTTCGAGGTCACTAAGAAGAAACATTTTACATGATTTCATGTAACCTGATACACTATCAGAAGTTAAAATGTATTTTGGAGGAAATTTTGACAATAGCAAATTAGAAACCTGCTAATCAAATGCAATCAAATGCAATTAGACACTTGAAAAAACGGTTATTCTCTGTAGTAACAAATCATAGCACAATCCCTGTGACAGATTTCAAAATTCAGCTTCGAAAATGAATGTTATAACAACATGCCAAGCTTAATGCTAATAAAGACTTTTCTTTTCATTAGTCCAACGTTCTAAAATTAGCTTCATACTCATACTGCAAAATTTCACGTTGATGAACAGGTGAAGCTAGCATTGATTCTCTGAAGACAATAAAAATGTAATAGTGTGTGTGGAATCTTGCTAGAGAGGTAGCTATTAAAACTACACAAGACAGAATCCTAAAATTGCTACAACACTTTACCCCACATACAATAAATGTTCTCCAGAAACACCGTGGTCTTCTAAGGCTGAATCGCTTGGCTCCCAGAGCTGAGTAGCAATAAGATAGTATGTTTTATTATGAGTGTCATGGAGACGGTGTGAAAAATCAAGAGCCACAGGCAGTCAGCAGCAATGGGTCAATAATGCTCCCAGAGACACTGCGCAGATAATCAACAACAAGGCCCGAGGTTCTCTCTGCACTGCACACAGCTGAAGGGCAAATCAATACAGCCGGGGGAAGGACACTGCCCTGCTCCACTTCCCACAATACACTGTGGCCACTCGAGAAAAAACACCCCCCAGAATGAAAATAAAGCAAACTTGCCAGGCAACTAACAATCAACTAACCTTTTTAATGTAATCGCAAATTTACCTTTCAAAGCAAATTTACCTTTCAAATAGGCTTCTAAAAAATCCAAACAGAACTCAATACAAAGTCTGCCTAAAACTGAAACCAGAGTAAGGGGCTTTAAAAAATGCTACATAAATATGGACCAGGACAGAATTACTTACATATAAAGAGGGGAAACCTTATCTCGTGAAGTAGTTAAGTCTATAATCCTAAAAGATAAGCTTAATCAAAATTTCTGTGAGTATAAAAATTCTCTTTTGGAATGTACAAAAATTCTCTTTTGGAAGGTTTTGCTTTCTTAACTTTGGGGCCTAATACAGATAACACTCAAGCAGATCATGCCCATGCTTTCATTAGACCAATGAGTAAGAGGTGAAACCATACCGAATCCAGGAAACTGTGCATTGTATTTGAATTATTTTAATCATTTCCCAAAAAGGAGCATAACATTTTTATGTGTTCTGCTGGCTCTGAGGGCAGCACTTTGTTGACAGTATCTGTATCTGACACCTCGTTAAATATATGAGGGTAATAGTTCACATTTTTCAGCAAAAATGTATGGGTAGGAATATGTTGATTAATTATTTCTCAAGAAAAAGGTGATTCATCACATCCATCATTCTGTTAATCATTAGATGTTATTTCTAAGTTACTATGTAAAGCCATCTTTCTTGGAACGTGAAGAAAATGTGCTGGAAGGAAAAAGAATAGTGGAAAATATTTTAAGGTTTAGTTTAGCAGATAAAATAACATATTTAAGTATTAAGATGTACCCTAGCTCAAGCCTGAAATATTGTGATGTTCTGTCAATACAACGTTATAGGAAGGACTGCCATGTGCCCCCTATTGTTACAACATCAATATTAAAAAAAGCAAAAAACAAAAAGCCTGCAATTGTGTAAAATGGCACGTGAGTGAATTTGGGAAACAAAGCACTAATCCCTTACAGGATTTTAATTGCTTTATCTATTTATTCATTCTGGTGATAAAAGGCTATCTTATTTTTCTTTTATTCACTGACAATTATTTAGTAAAGGGCTTCCATAAAAGAGCTCCACAGTTATAATTATTCTGGGAACATGTGCTTCAACTAGAAAAAATATGAATTCAAAAATAACAATTCCTTTGTTTACCACCAGGAGCATGACAGGGTGTTTATTGTATGTGTTTAATTATTGGAATCACTGATATCTATAAAATAAACTTAAGACTTTGGCTAGGAGACGAACTGAGTATAAACTGTCTACTCTGAACTCTACATTTATGACTAGTAGGTTGATGCAAAATCGTTTCCATTTTTGAAAAGTTACATTCTGTAGTCACTGCGACAAGCAAAATTGATGCATTACAGCAAGCTCAGAAAAAATAACTGCCTTTCAAAACAGAAAGTCAGCTCCTTAAAGTAGTTCGAAGCTTTATAAATATTTCCTTCATTAAGACATTAATCTTATAGGAATAATTTACAGAGTAATTACTGAAAAATAGGAACAGTTCTATCATCAAATAAAATGGTTCAGATTTAGATGCCACTGAGGATGGAAGTCTGAAATGAAAAACCTTAACACCAGCAGTCTTTAAAAGGCATCTACCTATTAGTAGACCATTTGTGTTGACCTATTTAATTTTAGATCTTCCACCTCTTTGTCAAAACTGGTTGAGATCAGCTTGCCCAAGTCCTGCTGTTGTACTGCAACTGAGGGGTGTGTGACATGACAGCTGGCTGATTTGCATATTTTTCTGTCATTGGTTGAGGAAGCTGCCTGGCAGTGAAACACTCAACGACATAGATTTTAGATGCTTCCTCATTTTGAAAATGAGGACAATTTCCACATGCGTGGAGAGCATCTACAAAACCCCCAGACACTCCGCATGAGGGTGGTGCTTTTTTCCACCTAATATGAGCAGAAGTAGAGGATAATTCGGGATGTACTCTGAAGGACATAATGCTAGCCGATTAAAAACCCCTCAATTCTAATTATGTTTAGAGGCTTTGGTGTTTGGTGGGATTTTTTAAAGTCCCATAACCACATGATCAATCCAGGTGATTTAAAATCAATGCCCAAGCCAGACAAAGCTTGTTGTAAACAGCTCTCCGTTTGCTTTATGGAAAAGGTGAAAAATCAGAGTGAAGCTCTTCCTTCTGTGAGATGCCACATTTCTTCTAGCTACCTCTCTTCTCTCTCTCACTTTTCACATCCAAGCTTCTTGAAAGAACAGTCTACACAGTCTTCCTTCTCATTCACTCCTCTGTTGCTAGGCTTCCACCTGACACCTGCACTAAAGTCACCAAGGACCTTCAATGTCAACAGCGTTGCCAAATCTGATGGAGCCCTCTTAATTTTTATTTTACTTGATCTTTCAGTGTTTCCATGAAACGCTCTCCTTTTTTGGTATCTGAGATATCACAGTCTTCTGATTTTCTTCATACTCTCAAACCATTCATTCTCCAGTTTCTTCTGGATCCATCTCTTCTGTCACATCTCTAAATTTGATGTTTCTTAGGGTTTTGTCCAAGCCCGTTCTTCTTCTCACACTATACTCATCCACTACACCGTGGCTCAAAAGACCCAGACCAACATGCCAATGATGTGTAAATTTTTACCTCTAACCTAGACACATTTTCTGTGCTCCAGAGCCCTATGTACATCTACATTTTCTGTGCTCCAGAGCCCTATGTACATATGAATGTCTACATGGCAGTCAAAGTTAACATCAAACACTGAACTAGTAATTTTATACTACCCCTTACTCCACAAATCTGCATCTCTTCCAGTGCTTCCCATCGATTCAGGCTCAAACCAAAACCCTGGGAATCATTCTCAACATCTCACTTTCTCTTATTACCCTCCTAAAGTCAACACAGGTTCAGTCAATTTACCTTCAAAATTTATTTCAAATTGGCCCATTTCTCTCCATCTTTCACTGTCTCCATGCCAGTCTAGCCTGTTATCATCTCTAGTCTGGATTATCTCTCAAATAGCCTTTTAACTGGTCTTCCCATTTCTACTTCTGTCCTCCTGCAATCCATCCCTCACACAGCAACAAGGGTGATCTTTTTTAAAAGGTAAGTCAGATCATGTCACTTGCTTAGACTCTTTAATGGCTTCCCACTGTATTTAGGCTAATACCCAAATTCCTCATCATGACCTGCAAGGGCCTCTGTGACTAGCCCCTGCCCATTTCTCCAGTCTTGTCTCAGGCCCCCTATCCACCCACTCACTCCATTCAGTGCACTAACATCTTTCTTACCTCAGGGCCTCAGCATGTGCTCTTCTCTCCACCTGGAACTTTGATTTACCTACTCGATGCCTCGTTAACTCTTACTCATTAGACATAGCTTAGAGTTTAAATGCCACTTCCTTGGAAAGGTCTGAAGTATCAGTCTTGTAGGTCTTCTTGTTTTATAGTCTCTCATCACTCTCTGTAGTTTTCCTTATAGTGTTTATCACAAAATGTGGTAGTATATTTATATGGGTGTTTGCTTGACCCTCTTTAGCATGTAAACTTCATGAGGGCGGTGAGTATATCTGTTTTTCTTACCATGCTATACCAGCACCTGGCACAGAATTTAGCACATGGCACCTGCTCACTATCTGCTGAGCAAATGAATGGGTGAATGAGTGAGCCCAGCATTGTAAAATCACACTCCATTAGGTCTTAGGCTCCATACCACTGCCAGAGCTTCTTGGATGCTAGCTACAACTGTGGGATGGGGAACAATGGTCCCCTGGAAGAGCCGTTCTAAGATGCCCCTTCATACTAAAATCATGGCTGAGGAAAAGAGGAAAGCTCAGAATACCCAACAGTCTACTTCTCTGAAATGGGAGTACCCAGCAAAGAAACTGAACCTCCTCCATGTCTCATCATGACCTAAAGCCAGAGAAGAGCTCTTTGGTGGAGTCTAACATCAATCCCTATGTTTGTTTTGGATAATCTGTAATCATTCTTGTGGGTAGAGGGGACCTGAGAATGCCTTGATGCTTCTGCAGAATAAAGGGCCTGGCTGCTGATCAGGGAAGTATCTCTTTGTTGTCCTACTGTAAAATCTTCTTGAGGCATAATTATTTTTTGTATACCATTAAAGAGATATTAACAGACTAAATGCTTAGTGTTTTCCCAAAATATAGAAGTGGTGATTTATATCCTGGGAATTTCACAGGATTCACA
Organism: Elephas maximus indicus; assembly: GCF_024166365.1. NCBI lineage: Eukaryota > Metazoa > Chordata > Mammalia > Proboscidea > Elephantidae > Elephas > Elephas maximus. Next base: position 65,685,603 of record NC_064829.1, on the reverse strand, counting down.
ACCTGGAAGAGCAAGCAGCTAAAAATGTTTTTCTAATTATGTCTTGATTTCCTCATGATTATTAAATGGAAATATGTTGTTTTAACAGTGTGTATTACTTAGCATAGTAGCTGGTACCCATCAAATAATATATGTTAAATTAAGAAATTACTTGAATAGATGCTGCGGCAATAGAGAAGATCCTACCAAATGGTGAGAGATATCCAGAGATAGGAAAATCTTGAATTATGCACTGTATCTAGGTAGTTAGAGAACAAATTCCCAATTAGGAACAAAGCTTTAAGGGGTTAACAAGATACTGGTGACCGCTGCAAGCACATTTTCTGATAGTGGCTCCCTCCTGCTATAATTTGAAGAACTAAAAAGGCATCAAAAAGGGGATTCTGGAGAGAAATGGAGGCTATGTGTACTCAACAGCAGCTGCTTAGAGTGCTGGTTGGGTAGGTTGGCTTAATGTAACAGGAAAACGCAATATGAAAATCTAGGGATTCTGACCCAAATTGAGGTTGGGACAGTCAGAGAAATTTCTGGGTAGAAAGGAGTAACTTTCTCAAGTTGTTTTTCCCTACTTTCAAACTATTTGATTTAACAGATCTTGGGTGACTTAAATATAAATTCACAATAATTGATAACTTTACTTGCTCCTCACATTGTTGTTATTTTATTCAACAAACTGAGAATTTCTAAATGCCAGTCTGCCTTCGAATTACCTGAGGGCGCTCTATAAAAATGTAGATATCTAGGTTCCTGTCTAGGAGATTCTGATTTAGATGGTCTGAGTCTGAGGAGGGAGGCATCTATTTAGAAACTTTCTGTGTGATTTTGAAATGTTACTAAGTTTGGAAAGAACAATGCTAAATGACAGTGTCCAGTGAATTTATATAAAAGGAACTCCTAGACAGATGGAAACATCCATGAGGAACTAAACACACATACATCACCACGCCTTGTGTTACAATACTGATTATTCCTCTTGTATGGGCTTGGCGGTTTTCGAAAGCCCATTCACATATTTCTCTAAGGCACCTCACTTTTCTGGGTCTCAGTTGCCTCTTTTGAAAAATAAAGATTTTAGACTATATTATTTCTTTAAGCCCCCCCAAAATTTTGTGACTGATATACAGGAAAAAATGTTGAATGAATGGTGTCTCACAAAAACCATGCAGAGTATATTACGGTGATATTTATATTTACAAAAAAAAAAAAAGTCTTATAGTTACTAAACTCAGGCTCAGAGGAGTTAAGTAACAAAGTTAGTAAATGAGTGTGAGTTTTCTGACTCCTCATTTGGGGCTTTTTCTTTGATTCTAGCATTCTTGCTAAAAGGTGCTGATTAGAATATGTTGGATGGACTGTCCATATGCTTGTATTTTGTATTCAGACCACTACCAATGAATGACAAACTACTGTATATGTATAATGGCATGTAAGTGGCTACCTTCTTCTGTAACCTCTGTCTATAGTAGAAGCAGTAATTCCAGAGGCTTGATACCCATGTCTACGAGTAATAAATCTGCGTGAGTTACAGCCATGTCCTTGTAGATTTACAACTCTATGTTTTAATTCATCTCTGACAACACATTTACATAAATTATGGTAACACAGTAACAATGCCATATGCTGGTGAAGGTGAAAGCACTTCCACAGACAGTCAAGAGGCTTATGGGAGCTGGCTTTCTTACTGCTACAAAGGGCCACTCTCAGTTTATGTGAGAAGGAAGCACTGAATTTGGTGTGGCCATTCTAGTTAAGCTGTACTGATGCTTTCTTGTTCCTGTCATTCCTTGGAAAGTAAATTATGTTTTTAAACCATGTTTTCTCCACATTAATAAATGTTTCAGATTAAGAAGTAACTTTAGGGAACAGGAGAATTGCTGAAATAGTTAAGTATTCAAAAGAACGAATTAAAATTGTTTCTAAGCACCTACTTTGTCTTGGGAGTCCGGGTGGCATAGTGGATAAAAGCACTCTGCTGCCACCAGAAAGGTTGGCTATTTGACCCACCAGCCTCTCTGCAGGAGAAAGATGGGCAGCTTGCTTCTGTAAAGATTACATATGGCCTTGGAAATCATGTGAGGCAGTTCTACTCTGTCCATAGGGTCGTTATGAGTCAGAACCGAATTGATGGCAATGGGTTTGGGTTTCTGACTTTGTCTTGAAGTGTGGCTGTTCCACAGCACAGATCGCCTGGGCTGGAGGCACTGTAAGGTAATCAAAGGCAGGTGCTCTCTTTGCAGGGCAGTGAAGCGATCGCCCAAGGCCTCCCAGTGAGGTGAGGGATAGCATCAGAGTCAGATCGCCGGAGGCTTATCCTGTATTCTTCCACTCCAGTTCACTGTTTCTATATGAATAAAGGGGAAAGCTGATACTTTGAAAGTAACTTTAAAAAATGTTTCTTATCCAGCAATCCCACTCCTAGGAATATATCCTACAGAAATAAGAGCCGTCACACAAATAGACATATACACACCCATGTTCACTGCAGCATTATTCACAATTGCAAAAAGACGGAAACAAACTACCCATCAACAAATGAATGCACAAACAAACTATGGTACATACACACAATGGAATACTACACAACAATAAAGAATAATGATGAATCTGTGAAACATCTCATAACATGGATGAATATGGATGAATCCAGAGGGAATTGTGCTGAGTGAAATAAGTCAATCACAAAAGGCCGTTTATTGTATGAGACCACTATTATAAAAACTCATGGAAAGATTCACACAGAAAAAGAAACAATCTTTGATAGATATGAAGGAGGGGAGGGAAAAGCACTAAATAGACAATAGATAAGTGGTAACTGTGGTGAAGGGTAAGACAGTACATGATACTAGGGAAACCAGCACAACTTGACCAAGGCAAGGTCATGGAAGCTCAATAGATACATCTAAAACTTCCTGACGGACCAAATTACTGGGCTAAGGGCTAGGGATCACGGTCTCGAGGAACAGCTAGCTCAATTAGAATAACATAGTTTATAAAAAAAAGTGTTCTACATTCTACTTTGGTGAGTAGTGGCTGGGGTCTTAAAAGCTTGTGAGTGGCCATCTAAGATACTCCACTGGTCTCACCCAATCTGGGGCAAGGGAGAATGAGGAAAACCAAAGACACAAGGGAAAGATAAGTCCAAAGGACTAATGGATCACAACTACTACAGCCTCCACCAGACTGAGTCCAGCACAACTAGATGGTGCCTGGCTACCACCATCGACTGTTCTGACAGGGATTACAATAGAGGGTCCTGGGCAGAGCTGGAGAAAACTGTAGAAACAAAATTCTAACTCACAACAAACAAATAAAAAACCAGACTTACTAGTCTGAGAGACTGGAGAAACCCCAAGAACATGGCTCCTGGACACCTTTTAACTCAGTACTGAAGTCCCTCCTCAGGTTCATCCTTCAGCCAAAGATTAGACAGGCCCAGAAAACAAAACAAGACTAAAGGGGCACACCAGCCCAGGGGCAAGGACGAGAAGGCAGAAGGGGACAGGAAAGCTGGTAATGGGGTAACCAAGGTCGAGAAGGGAAGAATATTGACATGTTGTGGGGTTGTCAACCAATGCCACAAAACAATATGTGTACTGTTTAATGAGAAACTAATGGGCTCTGTATACCTTCATCTAAAGTACTATATATATATTTCTTACTAATAAGAGTTATGTGCTTAGACCAATACAAAAGTCCCCTTTCAAATTCATAACCTCAAAACTGATTGCCCTTTAAAGGTGACTTTTAATCAACCCCACCACCACCATGTATTGAGAACTTAAAATGTAACTGTCAAAACCAAAATATCTTAAGTACATACATCATCTCAATTAATCTACAAGAGGATCTAAAGTTACTCCCATTGTACAGGTGGGAAAACTGACTTACAGAGGGCTAGCAACTTGTTCACGGACTCAAAGATAGTAAGTGGAAGAGCAGGTACTTAAACCCAGATTTATTCCAAAGCTCCTGTCATCAGCTCCATTTTCCTGTTTATTATATCTTAGAACATTCCCAGGGAGATGTTGCCAAGTTCTCTTGCAGGGGCAAATGTTAGTTGCCTTTCCCAGGCTAGGCCAAACCTCTGTGCTCAGGGAAGGTGAGGGCCCTCTGCTGTCTCAGAGGTGAATCTCAATTGCCAAACATGGTAATTACATTGTCCTGGCCAGCAACTGGTTTAAAAATAGGTATGAGATGCAATTTTGGCCAATGAGCTATGAGAACAGGCTTCCTCAGAAGGTATATCTGCTTTTAAAACTTCCCCTTTCTGCCTCTGGATGGTATCCTTTGGATAGATTGCTGGCTTTGTGGTAGCTATCTTGCAACGATAAGGCAGTCCAGCCTAAATATAGCAGAACAGTGAGATGAAATGACCAGGGTTCTTGAAAATACCATTAAGCTGCTCACTACAGGCTACCCCTGGATGCTTTATTATGTGAAACCATAAATTCTTTAATTTAAAGCCTCTTTTATGGCTTTCATTACTTTGCAGATGAAATATCCTATTAAATCTTTGCAACAACTTCACAGTCCTTTTATTTCAAAATTTCCTCCCTATGCCTAAACTCTTTCCTTTTGCATGCCTGCCTTTCCTACCAGTTCATAGCCCATTCCCCCACTCCCTTTTTTAATGTTCTCAGAATATACTTACAAACCTAAGACGTACTGTTTTTACTTCTTCATTACAGCATCAATTTATATTCTTATTCAGTGTGTATATTTAAAACACTGTATTTTAAGGCTCATCATCATAGTCTACTTGTTTTATGCCATGATTTATGCTTTTTTTTTTTAACTCTGCCACCACTAATGTCAATCAAGCCTTGATCAATTATTGCCTGGAATTTGCCAAAGCTTACCAATTGGTGTCCATGCCTCAAACTTCAAACTTTCTTCAATTCTTCCTCTATAGCGCTGATATCTGATCACGTTGCTCCCCTGCTTAAAACTCTTCAGTGGTTCCTCTGAGTCCAATGTAGCATTTAGCATAGTATTGATTTATACACTCTAAAACATTTTTTTAATCAGTCACTAATATTTAAAACTTGGGGGATTTTTAGATAAATACACAGATTTCTAATTTATCTGGAAAAAAGCAGGTCAGGCAACACTAGGTCTCCAATTCCACATGGTGCCAATTGACAGAATCTGAGCAGTGATGGGTCCCTTTACATAGAGCCTGTGCTCTCGAGTTTGCACAGTCCCCATCCTCCTACTTGGATCCCTAACACTAAAGCAGATCATCAGTTGGCATTTTATTAAAGGCTTGTACTGTTGTTCTACAGACAGTAGAGATCAGAAGAGAAATATTTCTTGAACGGTGCTATCAAAAATGGAAAAATAAAAGATAAACCAAGAAGTTCTGTTGTGTTTTATGGATTTATGCTACCTGCTTGGTCTCTGTAGGCATTTAAGTGTGTTACTGATGACCTACGAGACTCCAAACCATGAAGTGTTCTGCCGAGGGCAGGCTTATCACACACCTCATACCTTCTATCAGGCCTTGTTTCTCATCTCCTTTGTCGCACTGCCACATTCCTTCGCAACCTCTGTACAGGCAACACACCAAAAACTTTTAAGTTCCTGGAATGCACCATAAGCTAATTAACATCTCTGAGCTTTTGTTGATACCTCATTCTCTCCATGAAATGTTTTCTTCACCCACGTGTGCCTATGGAACACCAACTCGAGAACCAAAAAAAAAAAAAAAAAACCCGCTGCTGTAGAGTCGATTCTGACTCATGGAGACCCTATAGGACAGAGTAGGACTGCCCTGTAGAGTTCCCAAGTAGTCCCTGGTGGATTCGAACTGCTGACCTTTTGGTTAGCAGCTGTAGCACCTAACCACTATGCCACCAGGGTTTCCATCACCTCAAGGCTCGGCTCAAATATCAAGTTCTTTGTGAACCTTTTCCTGTTCTTATCCCCTGCCCCCATAGAACTCACCATTTCCTTCTTTGTGGACTGTCACATTCTACTGTAGCAATGAAACACTTTATTGGACTTCTTTGTTTCATCATTGTCATCCTTTTTTGCTGTTGTTGGATGCTCCCAAGTCGATTCCAAATCATAGCAACCTATGTGACAGGGTAGAACTGTCCCATAGGACTTTCTTGGATGTAATCTTCACAGAAGCAGATCGCTAGGTCTTTCTCCCACAGAGTTGCTGAGTGAGTTTGAACCGCCAACCTTTTGGTTAGCAGCACAACACTTAACCTTTGTGCCACCAGGGCTCCTTTTGTCCCTTCTAGATCGCAAATACCTTGCTCAACCAAGTACTTTTTTTGCAAATAATACAACCATGTAAATAGTATGCACGCACACATAACACGAGGAAATGATGAAATTAAGTTAAAAAGTTCTGGCATAGCACACCCATGCGTGTACCACGCATATCTTATAACATTTCCAGAGTGAATTTTGGCCTCATTCGCCTAACCTCCTATAAAATGCAGGTAAATCATATCATTCTGTTCATTTTCTTTCATTCTTTTCATTATCTTTAATCTTCTGCTTATGTTATAGAAACCCAGCCCACCCAATGCCGTCGAGTCGATGCTATTTCTGATCACAATTGTATAATAAAAGTATAAGCCATGGTCAAGAAGTCATGGATCAAGTTTGGTAGTCCCTCAGGAATCCGAAAGTAAACAATCAAAACTGTGCATTTGTTTCTATTAATTTAAGTTGATAATTATAGTGGATTAGCTCAATAGTTGATCTACTGGCAAATACTTTTGGTTTAAATTTCAAGCAATATAAAATCAATACCTACCTTAAGTGATGTTTCCATGTGATAAGAAGTAGAAATTCAAGTCAGCAACATATAAAACAAATTGGCATAGAATGCTTATGACAATAATGCAGGGGAGGGGCGTGTTGCCTGGCTGGCAAAAACATACAATGCTTGCGTTATTTGCATAAAAATATGGTAGTCGTTTCCTTTAGCATTTCACAATGCTATGTAAATATTTGTAGGGACCAAGAATTGAAAGTATAACAGGAGACACTCTCTTAACTGACCGCCATTTAACTGACTGTTGGGATTAACCCATGCTCTCTACTGCCTGTGTAAAATCTCTTGGCTGACTTCCACCATAGGGTGAAGGCCAGTGGTTAGGAGTCTCTCCTACTCTCTGGTAAGCCCACTCGTTATCCTTCCCATCACTTGGGCTCTACTGCCTAGAGTCAGCTAAAGCTTTTTATGCTATTTGTGCTTGTCAGTATAAGTATGAAGTTGAATAAAATATCACATAAATTTATAAGCATATGAAGAGAAAGAAATAAAAACTAAGGTGAATGCTGTAGATACACATACATGTACACGCTCGTGAAATTAGGTGTCAGACCACTGTCAAAGACTGGGAAAAAGCATAAAAATCTAGAAGCATACTCTGAAAATGCTTTATAAATATTTTTAATTTCTCAAGTTACATAAAGAAACAGAAACTTGTGTGGTTTCACAAGAAAAATTATATGGAACCTCAATCAGTGGACCAATATAGGAAGTAAAGGTCTTGGTCCCACATCAAAATAGAAGGGAAATAAAATTATATTTCTAGGATTTAAATTTAAATGAAATATGATTCTATACTTGAGTAACATTTTTGACTGTGTCTGACTGTGTTGGATCTGAGGGCTTTTAGAAGACCTGTGTAGGTGTCTGCCTCCCTCATTAGACAGGAGCTCCATCAGGAGCTGTATTTGAGATAGGAACTACCAAATTATGACAACAAGCTTCCTTAATTCATCATCAGTATCTATTTTATCTATTTAGGACCTGCAATGAACCAGAGACTCATGTCCTCATTATATATGCTTTAGATTCATATTTATTAAATGTCTACCATGTGCCAGGCCTTATTATACAACTGTTCTAAATTTACATGTCAAGGATGAATATAATGAATACAGTACAGTGAATCCAGAATGAATTCAATGTATTGTGACTCTCCTGCCCTATATTTTCTAATTGTGTAGATGACATGTATATAATCTCTATCTACACACAAACAGACACGCTCACACGGAGATATATGCATTGTTAGATATTTATACTCTCATTCTTTTTATGTGTTGAGGGGGAAAAGAATGGCTAGGAGGAAGACTGAATGGCATTGATAAATGTAGACAAAATGAGAAAACTTGAGAAACTGGATTTTAGTATACTTTTTTTTTTTTTTCATGTTTTTTATGTTGAAATGCTTGTAATAACTGCTGGATTTGTAAATAGTAGAACCCTCTGCCTCATTTATTCCCAATCATAAATATGAGTAAGGATGTAGTCTTCTTTCTTGATGTAAAAGTCTTGAATACTGCCATTCAGGCAGCATAACATGGATACAAGACAAACTCAGTGAGAGGCGGCGTGAATAAACATCAACCGAAAAATAGTTCTCTACACAGGCAGTTAAAAATATTCTTTTAAAATTTTAAAACCTTCAGAATAAACGATGGTCTAATCAAGCATTGTTCTAGATATTTGTTTCTCTCCCTAGAGGTTCTTCTCTAAATAGCATTTCACTTTCAAAATGAGAAGCTTGTTAGGTGATTCTTCAGCAGTGTCAGGAAGCCATTGTCTTCTTCAACCATTCGTCTTATTATCACCCCTGATGCTATCTTTCTGGCTGTTGCTCCAGAATGTCATATGAAGCACCTGCCATAAAACCAGCTGCTGAAAAGGGCAGGAAGAAAATATCTAAAACATCACTGTTTGACTAAGCACTGTAGTCAAGGCTCACTGCAATTTCTGCAATTACAGGATAAGTGCCCTCGATATATAAGCGTTACAGATGTCTGCTCAGTGAAAACTGTGCCCGAAGCTTCAAAACTCTGCCTTAAAGAAACATCAATCTTATTGTCCCAAAAAATCCCTAAGGTCTATTGCTCCTCCTAGCTATAGGTAAAATCTTTGTTATTTTTGGAGAGAAGAAGACATTGTTTTCCAAACTTGTATTAATACAGCTGCAGTGCAATGAATTACTTAATATGGCCCTTCTAGCCATGGTCTTTGTACCTCTCACAATGATTGAGTGGGATAATGCAAAAAGGGTATATGGAAACTGTGAAGGCTGGAGTTATGCATTAACATGGCCAGGACATGATTCCCAGTATTGTGTGGCTGTCCTCCATTTCATGTGTGGTGGATCCTGATTGGTGTCTTCAGTTGCATCCTTGCAGGTGGGTGTGACTCAAGCCCCACTTTCACTAAAGTTACATCCTTTCTGGGGTGTGGCCTGCATCTAAGATATACGTAGTGTCCTCTTGAGGCTCTATCTCTCTACATCTGGATCCCGCATCTGGTACGTAATTAATTGACTTCCCCAGAGGCCTGCTGTCTGACCTGCCAATTCTGGGATTCACCAGACTCCACAGCCCTGTGGGCCAGCAGCTTATTGTGTGACTTGATTCACCAGCTTCAGCACACTTGTGAGCTAGCAGCCTGTGTTCTGAACTGCCGGTTTGGGTTCATCAATTCCTGCAGCCACATGGGTCAGGAGAAGCCTATGCCTGACCCACGAATTTGGGACTTGCCAGCCTCCACAAACATGTGAGCCATTTCCTTTATATGGTTCGTGAGTTCTGTGAGACATTGCAGGGAATTAGGGAACCCAAAGACAGGAGGGAGAGTACTGAGGGGAGAGGGAGTAGTTGATGTTAGAGATGATGGAGTGGTACAGCAGCTTGGAAAAGTTGGACAATTGGGACATCTTTAACCTTCACCTCATAGGAAACAGCTTCGTGCTGATCCTTATAAAAGAAATTACTCATTTAGCAGGTATGTTTGCTGACATTTCTTTTTAGCCATTAATATTAGCTTCCTTTTGACATGCAGTAGCTATAGCGTACTCTCCAGAATTAAATGTACTATAGAAAATTACATTGGTTGCTTTAAATCTCATACTGAAAACATTTTCCTATGTTGCCAGGTCTCTTTTTTTTCCTACAAGTACTATTTTGGGTAACATGAAATGTCAGCATTCAGTTATTTCTTTAATGCATTGCTAACACTCTAACTTTATTTACAAAATCTATGTTACTAATTTAGCATTTAATAACTCACAGATAAGAGGTGTTTCTATTTATCTACTGGAGTTATAATACTATGCTGGGAATGACAAATTAAACAGGAATGGCATCTCATTCATAGTCAAAAAGAACATTTCAAGATCTATCCTGAAGTACAGTGCTGTCAGAGATAATATACATATGCCCACAAGGAAGACCAGGCTATTACTCAAATTTACACACCAACCACTGATGCCAAAGATGAAGAAATTGAAGATTTTTACCAACTTCTGCAGTCTGAGATTGATCAAACATGCAATCAAGATGCATTGATAATTACTGGTGATTGGAATGTAAAAAGCTGGAAACGAGGAAGAAGGGTCAGTAGTTGGAAAATATGGCCTTGCTGATAGAAACGACTCTGGTGAGCACATGATAGAATATTGTAAGACTAATGACTTCTTCATCACAAATACCTTTTCCAACAACGTAAACAGTGACTGTACGTGTGGATCTTACCTAATGACTTACACAGGAATCAAAGCAACTACATCTGTGGAAAGAGACAATGGAGAAGCTCAATATCAGTCAGAACAAGGCTGGGGTTGACTGCGGAACAGACCATCAATTGTTCATATGAAAGATCAAGTGGAAGCTGAAGAAAATTAAAACAAAGTTCACGAGAGCCAAAGAACAGCCTAAATTTATCCCACCTGAATTTAGAGACCATCTCAAGAATACTAATGCATTGAACACTAAGGAATGAAGATCAGAAGAGTTGTGGCATGACATCAAGGACATCATACATGAAGAAAGCAAAAGGTTATTAAAAAGACAGGAAAGAAAGAAAAGACAAAAATTGATGTCAGAAGAAACTCTGAAGCTTGCCATTGAATGTAGAGTAGCTACAGTGAACAGAAGAAACAATCACGTAGAACAGCTGAACAGAAGATTTCAAAGGGTGACTCCAGAAGACAAAATAAAGTATTAACATGAAAATGTGTGGAGACCTGGCGTTAGGAAACCAAAAGGAAGACCTCAATTGGCATTTTCAAAGCTGAAAGAACTGGAAGAAAAAATTCAAGCCTCGAGTTGCAATATTTAAGGATTCTTTGGGCTAAATATTGAACAACACAGAAAGCATCAAAAGAAGATGAAAGGAATACACAGAGTTACTGTACCAAAAAGAATTGGTTGATGTTCAATCATTTCAAGAGGTAGCATATTGATCAAGAACCAATGGCACTGAAGGAAGAAGTCCAAGCTGCACTGAAGGCATTGGTGAAAAACAAGGCTCCAGGAATTGACCCAACACCAAATGAGATGTTTCAACAAATAGATGCAATGTTAAAAGTGCTCACTCACCTACACCAAGAAATTTGGAAGCCAGTTACCTGGCCAACTGACTGGAAGAGATCCATATTTGTCCCCATTCCAAAGAAAGGTTATCCAATAGAATGTAGAAATTATTGAACAATATCATTAATATCAAACACGAGAAAAATTTTGCTGAAGATAATTCAAAAAGGTTGCACCAGTACATCAACAGGGAACTGTCAGAGATTCAAGGCAGTTTCAGAAGAGGATGTGGAAAGAGGAATATCATTGCTGATGTTGGATGGGTCTTAGTTGAAAGCAGAGAATACCAGAAAGATGTTTACCTGTGTTTTACTATGTAAAGGCATTTGACCATGTGGGTCATAACAAATTATGGATAACATTGTGAAGAATGGGAATTCCAGAACACTAAAATTGTGCTCATGAGGAACCTGTACATAGACCAAGAGGCAGTCGTTTGAACAGAACATAGTGATACTTAGTGGTGGTTTAAAATAAAAAAAAACTTGTGCGTCAGGGTTGTATCCTTCCACCATACTGATTCAATCTGTACACTGAGCAAATAATCTGAGAAGCCAGACTACATGAAAGAACACAGCATCAGGATTGGAAGAAGACTCATTATAAACCTGTGTATGCAGATGATACAAACTCTCTATCTGTAAGCAAAGAGGACTTGAAGTACTTACTGATGAAGATCAAAGACTACAGCCTTCAGTATGGATTACAGCTATAAAGAAAACAAAAATCCTCACAACTGGACCAATAAGCAACATCGTGATAAACAGAGAAAAGATTGAAATTGTCAAGGATTTTATTTTACTTGGATCCATAATCAATGCCCATGGAAGTAGCAGTGAAGAAATCAAATGATGTATTGCAATGTGCAAATTTGCCACAGAAGACCTCTTTAAAGTGTTAAAAAGCAAAGATGTCACTTCGACAATTAAGGTGCACTTGACCCAAGCCATAGAATTTTCAATCACCTTATATGCATGCAAAAGCTGGACAATGAATAGGAAAGACTGAAGAAGAATTGATGCCTTTGAATTATGGTGTTGGCAAAGAATACTGAATATACCATGGGCTCCCAGAAGGATGAACAAATCTGTCTTGGAGGAAGTATAGCCAGAATGCTCCTTAGAGTGAGTACCGTGAGACTTCGTTTCATACTTTGGACATGTTATCAGGAAGGACCAGTCCCTGGGGAAGGATATCATGCTTGGTAAAGTAGAGAGTCAAGAAAGAAGAGAAAAACCCTTGATCAGATGGACTGACACGTGGCTGCAAATATGAACTTAAACCACAGCAACAATTGTGGGGATGATGAAGGACACCAAGCAGTGTTTCATTCTGTTGCACATAGGGTCGTTATGCGTCAGAGCTGACTCTCCGGAACCTAACAACAACAACATTGATATAACTGTTTTTTTCACATAAAATTTGTGTAATTCCCAGTATAAACAGAATTTGAAAATTGCTGTAATATGAACCATTCACATATATCGGGGGAAACATTTACATAGTTTTTGATACACAGAGGAAAGAGTTGAGCATTGGGCACATTCTTTATGCAAGTATACACCATTGAGGGGAAAGCTCCATGTTCAGAAGCAGATAACCTGGGTTCAAGGTTCACACCTGACAGATACCAAATGTGTGATCCTTGACAAATTCCTTCTCATCTGTATAATGGGCATAATAATAGTAACACATCACTTGGATGTGATGAGGATTAAAGTATAATTATCATTATCCCACTGACACTCAGGCAATTCTGACCCATAGTGACCCTACAGGACAGAGTAGAACTGCCCCACAGGGTTTCCAAGGCTGTGAATCTTTACAGAAGCAGACTGTCTCACCTTTCTCCAGTGGAGTGACTGGTGGGTTTGAAGTACTTAACCACTGTGCTATCAGAGCTCTTTTTAAACTATTAAGTCCTATTTAAATGTAACATCCCAATATTATTATACATCTAGTTATAGTAACTATGCAGTATATGTTGGTTTGTGATGTCTGGTCATGATGTTTGCAAATTCTGGGTGTCTCCTTATAGCCATGCCTTTCCTACCCTCACTCTCAACTCTGCTGAAAAGGGTGAATGGAAGCAGTTGGTAATAAGATTGGGGTACCCACCATGTTCCTGAAAACAGTCTTCAGGAAGAAGGTCAGTTGACGTGGGTATATGTCAATGTCAGAATTTTGTTTCATATATGAAATATACACAGGTTGACATAAGCAGTTCTTAAGTCTTTCCAATGTGTGGGCAAAATGAGGTAACTCTAATAGCTGCTTAACAAGCAAACAAACAAACAAACAAAAAATAGGTTTGCCTTGGGCATTATGCTCTTTTAAACTCCATAATGGGATCAAAATGACAACAGCAACTCAGAAGGGTAGATAAGAACCTTAGGGGGCAGTGAATTGAGGTTAATGGGGGCAGGACAACTCAGAAAAGGAGGGTGAGAATAGTTGCATGACTCGAATAATGCAATCAACGTCACTGAATTGTACATGTAGAAACTGTTGAATTGGTTATGTTTTGCGTGTATTCTCAACAACAAAATAAATAAAATGAAAAAATAGATTCATATTTGTCTATGAGAATATAAATCCCAACAAACCCTGATTCAGAGTGGCCTCCTCTCTTTATCTTCATAATCTCCTCAGACTATGTTGTGGCTTATTCCCTCCTTTTGAGTCTCTCAATGATGTTCATTTTATTATGATTATAACCGCTATAACGTGGTGAGAGGGGCCTACAGAGTTGCCTTTCATACCTGTCTTGGTTCTGCTGGCTTTACTGGCAAATTAAGTCTCTATGTCTGCCAGAATAACTAACAGAGTACTCTGAACTGCCTAAATAATTAGTATTTCCATTGTTTTTGCAAATTCCATTGAGTGATGCCTTCTTTACCAAAACAATGACAGTAACATCCAATAGCAGATTACCTTTTTTTTTAGTATGTTACTGTGTACCATTGAGGTGATTCTGACTATAGACCCTACAGGACAGAGTAGAAGTGCCTCATAGGATTTCCTAGGCTGTAATCTTTATGGGAGCGGATTGCCAGGTCTTTTCTCCTGTACAGCTGCTGGTGGGTTCAAACTGCTGACTTTTCAGTTAGCAGCCTAGCACTTAACCATTGCGCCACCAGGGCTCCTTAGTATAACTAGTCATAATAGGCATTACTCTACCTTTCACCCCACCTACTGTGTCACTTTAACTGATTAACCCATTGCCGTCCAGTCAATTCTGACTCATAAAGACCCTAAAAGACAGAGTAGAACTGCCCCATAGGGTTTCCAAGGAGTGGCTACTGGATTCAAACTGCCGATCTTTTGGTTAGCAGTCAAGCTCTTAACCACAGGCAATATTTCCTACCGATTTATTTTATATCACAAAGTCAAAATATCATTTGAGATCTTAATGCTCTTTTCAGGAAAAGCTAAGAAAAAAAAAATCAGCTCTTTCTTGGTGTGTATGGAAGTTTTTTCCTTTATAAAAAGAGGCAGTAAAAAAGCTGCATAAATATTAAATAAGTAATATTAAAATGGTGAAAACATGACTAAATGGGTAAAGCAAACATTTTGAGCTGAACATTTAAAAGTTAGAAAAGCAAAACAGCTTAGGAAACTGCTAAATTTCTTTGGCAAGGTACGAAACAGCAGTAAATTAAGTCCATACTGTGTAAAGTAGTAATTGGAAGTATTTTCTTTATATACTTTCAGACAACTTGCTAAAATCTGGGCATGCAATTTTACAATTCTGAAATGAATTAGAAATTAGGAACAACCCACATGTGTAACTAAACAAAAAAGATAAAGACAAAAAGTTAGAAAACCGTATCAGGGGTATATGCAATTCTCACCACCTATGGCAGTTCAGGAAAACCTGGTGACGCAATGGTTAGAGTTTGGCTGCTAACCAAAAAGTTGGCAGTTTTAATCTACCAGGCACCCCTGGGAAACACTATGGGGCAGTTCTATTCTGTCCTATAGGGTCACTATGAGTTAGAATCAACCTGATGGCAATGCGTTTGGTTTTTTTTTTGGTATGGTGGCTCAGGAGCCCTGGTGGTGCAGTGGTTAAAGTGCTCAGCTGCGAAAAGAAAGGTCAGCAGTTTGAACCCACCAGTTGCTCCAAGGGAGAAAGATGAGGCAGTCTGCTTCCATAAAGATTGCCTTGGAAACCCTATGGGGCAATTCTACTCTGTTCTATAGGGTCGCTATGAGTTGGAATCGACTTGATGGAATGGGTTTGTTTTTCTTTTTTATGATGGTTCAGTGGTAGAATTTTCACCTTTCATGTAAGAGACCCCAGTTTGATTCCCAGCCAATCTTGTATGAAGCCACTGCCCATCTGTCAGTGGAGGCGTGCGTGTTGTTACGATGCTTACAGATTTCAGTAGACCTTCCAGACTAAAATGGATTAAGAAAAATGGACTGGTGATCTACTTCTGAAAATCAGCCAGTGAAAACCCTGGGGAACACAATGATTCGATCCCGAAACTCTCCCAAGTTGTTCTCACTTTAGTCTTTGCACTAATTGTTCCTTCTTCTTATAATACTCTTCTTTTAGATGGTCATACAGTCTCAGATTAAATGCCACCCCTTCAAAGTGGTCACGCCTGTGGCCCCACTGTATTATACCACTATCTGAAATTTTCTTGTTCAGTGTATTTTCTGTCTCCTCTCACTAGAATACAAACTCCATGAGAGCAGGGTCTATGTCTGTTTTACTTACAGCTGTACCCTCATGCTGACAACAAAGCACAGCTAACAGTAGGTGCTCAATACAATTTGCTATTGTTGAATGAGATATGTGGACTCATAGAGGTATCCATGATATACTGTTAAGTAAAAATAAAAACAGGCTACAGAAAAGTATTATATTATGGGGGGGTGGTGCGAGAGTATTTATAATATCTTGGAAACAAGTCTCAATGTATTTACAACAAACAGTGACACAGGAGTTAACTCTAAGGACAGGTTACATTGGACTTTTTCCACTTTAAATATTTTGGTATTTCTTGTGGGTTTTTCTGTTGTTTTGTTTTTTTAAATGAACATGAATTACATTTATAATCTGAAGAATTAATCTATATATTTCATTTTGGAAAAAAGTGGAATGCCAGGGGAAAAAGTCTTTCTCTTTCACCAGTTACTACATGTCTTTGTCTTCCCTTATTCTCATGTAAATGTCTATCATTCAAGCATTCTATGTAGACTTCTCAAGGGGGAATGGAAAATTACGCAACTCGATTTTGACTAGCCAGGTAACAGTATATTACTATTGTCAATGGAAACAATATTTTTGTCAGAAAAAAAATTGTTTCAGGAAGCTTCATGTTGACAAAAAGAAGAAATTGAATTGGGCATTGGCCATAGCCTGCCAGATCCGGAGATGAAGCAGAATGAAAAAATTTTAGACCAATTCCAAGCCTAATAAAAATCAGATAACAACACATCTGAAGACTGTAACTAGTTTCCTTTTGAGTTATACAAGCAGCCACCTATGCAGCATACAAAGGCTTCTGACTTATGTAAAAATTAAGTTTATAAATAAACTAGACTGAATTTCAGTAGAGTAAGTAATGAAAGGATAAACAATAAAATATGATATACAAATGAGAGAGAAAGAAAATGAGAACATTCACAATTATCTTTGCTGAAAGCAAGAAAAACCACAAAGTAAATTATGTCATCTAGCAAATGAAGAACTGAAAGTTAATAATAATCATATGGGCTGAGTTATTGACCTGATCTTTTATATCTTAAAAAGGATGCTGAGGAAACAGATGTGGACAATTACACAGGAGTAAAGTTCTTGAAAAAAACCTACTGGCCCCAAATTAATATAAGATTTTAAAAACATGCAAACAGATAAGCTGGCAGTTGCGAATAATGGATTTGAAAATCAGTCTAAAATTACTTTCCTCAGAAAGACTCTAACATAGTAGTAATATTGGAAGTAATATTCATAATTTTTTCAAAAATCACTGAAAAAATATCAGTGTGAAGATAGATTAGTATTATGGAAAGAATCAGGATAAAGAGACAATTATTTAACACAGATGAGAGTAGATGAGTAAGTATAATCTTGAAATTTGCTAATTATTTGGTTTGATATTCTATTCATTCTACTTGTAAGATTAATTCAAACAGTTCTAGGGACAAAAAAGCCAAAAAAATCCTAAGAAAAAATTATAACAGATCTGGAACAGAATGAGGTCGACTGATTTTGTTTCGTTTAATTAACCTACGATTACGTAATAATAATGATGATGACTAACACTTTTTGAGTACTGACTATAAGCTAACATTTGCTTTACATACGTTTATTCTTTCAAAGTTTACAACACAATGCTGTGAGGGTTATTATCTCCATTTTAGAGAAGAAACTGAAGCACAGAGTTTAAGCACTTTAACCAACGCCACAAAGCTAAAAACAAGCTGAGCATGGATTTGAACTCAGGCAATCTGACTCCAGAAACTGCTCTCTTAACTGCCCCACTACCCAGCCTTCTCTAGAATGTAGGAAGAAATAAATAGCTTGCCAATTAAATTTCTAGATAATATGAAAGTTAGCATATTATAAACATTAGAAAAGAAATAACTATAATTTTTCTAAGAAATATACGGGCATAAGAGTTTGGAAAGGGCTATGTAACTTACGGGGGGTATAAGGAATTCAAATAAATGTCAAAAATAAATTGCAATAGAAATATTAATGGAAACAGAGCCAGTGTTTATTATTTCTACGTGGATTACCCTCAGCATTTTGTTCCCCAGGAGTGCTTCACCTATGAGTATATAAAAAACCCATTGCTGTCGAATCAATTCCGACTCATAGCGACCCTACAGGACAGAGTAGAACCACCCCATAGAGTTTCCAAGGAGCACCTGGCGGATTCGAACTGCCAACCTCTCGGTGAGCAGCCGTAGCACTTAACCACTACACCACCAGGGTTTCCGTGAGTATATAGTAGTTGTATATATTCAGTGAGGTCGGACTAATTTCAATATTATCTAAAGACAAATAAAATTGGAAATGGTTATCTCCTGAAGTCTTAATTGTATTTGCAATAAATCATCCAACAGATATTTTTGAATGCTTCCAATGTAACCTGGGAGAGGACCACAATAGGGAATGATAGAGAATGGTGTCATTGAAGAAAGGGTATCTCAAAAGCCAAGGGGATTATGAATGATCAAATCTCACATGCCTTGAAGAAGAGGTCAAAGGCCTAATTTAGGCAGTTAACCGAGGAAAAGGGTAGATTCTAGGTACACTACTAAGGAAAAGCTAACTCACCGCAGTGACTAGATATGGATGGGTGAAGGAGAGGCGGTTTGAACTGTTGTTATGTTTTTATGCTACTGACAGAAAAGGGTAGGCTAGGAAAGGATGTTGGGAGAGAGTGGGGGCTCGAGAGATTTTGCCAACATGTGCAATATGAGACAATGGCAAGACGCCCAAAAGGAAATGTCTAGTAGCTAGTTAAAAGTCATGGGGCTGGAATTTAGGGAGGCCTTTTTTTAGCTGTAGACACCGATCTGTCTCAGTACTCAGAGGGGAGCACTGGAGTCAATAATAATGTATGGATCCTCAGCCAAAGTTAAGAGAAGAACAGATGAGTGAAGAAATCTGTACTCGGGGTGGTTGATAGATGAGAATCAAAATTAAGGTACCACAAAAAATTAAGAAATCCAGCTAAGGGTATAGTAAAAAGAAAACCAAGACGGGTGATAGTGCTATGTAAGGCCAGGACTGAGAGCCTTTGACCGAGAGGGAGGTCAGTTCTATTACACAATGCCACGGGGTCAAGGGACCCCTTGCTAATGACTTGGCAAGCGGGCCCTAGCAATGTTGGTTTGTGTGGTTTCAGTTGCTCTGTATAGGTGGGAGCCAGAGGCTCAGAGTAGAGGTTGCTGTAGACCACGCAATCAATATATACAATAGTAAGGGCAAGGACAGAAGAAGAACAGTAGCTACAGAAAGGATTATAAAATACATTTTTAAAAGGAGGCTTTAAGGGTGGATTTGCCACGAAGTTAAGGAATTTTTTTTTGAACAGGTCCCTAATATCTTTTTCTTAAAGCCCCCTCCCCCAATTATACAAGCTTCAGGCCCATAAAACCTGGACTGGCCCCTAGAGCCACACTGAATGAAATACAAACAGATGCTCCCCTACAAGCTGATAAAACTGGTCCTCAAAATGACTTTGCAGATGAGGAAACAACGGGAAAGAGGGAAGAGGGGCTTGATAGGAGGACAATAAAGCAATCTTCCATATACGCTTTAATGTACTTGTGGCTTTTCTGGTTAGTTTAGGAAGATGCTCGGCAGATGCTTGTATATAACATGGCTGGACCAGTTGCTGAGGCCTTGTTGGTTGAAGAAAGGTAAGCCAGGCTGCGCAAAGATGGGTTAAGTTAGGTTTAAAGACTGGTGAAAATGGATTTGGAAAGAAAATAGATTTCTTCCACTTCAATACTACTGAGTGAGCATGAGAGGAGAACAAAGGACATTCAGAAGACAGTGGTACAAGCAGGTGGACATAGTACCCTATTTCCTCCCTCTTCCCTCAGGAGTGCATCTGAAGGTCAGAGGCCAAGGCATCCACACCACAGGGAGCGAGAGAACTGCAAGGTCAGAGGCCAAATCATCCACCCCACAAGGAGAAAGGGATCTGCAAAGTCAGAGGAGCTCAAACTGCAGGCTCACTGCCTTCTGCAGAAAAGTCAGCAGTCCAGGATTTACTTCCTGCTGTATAAGGGGTTTCTAGCTAGACCACAGTCACCACAGTTTTATATATCTAATCAATCTCTGCTTCTATTTTTTCCTTCATTATCTGGCCTATGGCAGACCTGGCCATGCTGTAATACAGAAACATAGGTCTATTCTTCATGAGTTCTAGGAAAGGAATTCCCTATGTTACTACTGAACAAATATTCTATTATCTCTAGCAAAGCAATAATTTAATGAGATGATTCTAAGATACCAAAATATAATTATATCCAAATTACAAATGTATTTTTGGCAAAATTAAGGCATACTTTGTTTTCATTATCCATGTCATAGTATATTTTTTTGCTCCAAAGACTCAGGGTTTTAATTTGGTCAGCACATACTTTATTGTACATCTACTATATACCAGGCACTAGGTGGTATGGGGCATAACAGTTTATAAAGAAAATGTTCTACATCCTACTTTGGTGAGCTGCATTTGG
This sequence comes from Elephas maximus indicus, assembly GCF_024166365.1. Taxonomy (NCBI): domain Eukaryota; kingdom Metazoa; phylum Chordata; class Mammalia; order Proboscidea; family Elephantidae; genus Elephas; species Elephas maximus. Next base: position 65,665,017 of record NC_064829.1, on the reverse strand, counting down.
AGTTTTACAAGCTTGTGAGTGCCTATCTAAGACGATCCACTGGTCTCACCCCATCTGGAGTAAGGGAGAATGAAGAAAACCAAAGTCACAGGGAAAGATAAGTCCAAATGACTAATGGACCACAACTACCACAGTCTCCACCAGACTGAATTCAGTGCAACTAGATGGTGCCTGGGGCTACCACCACCCTCTGACAGGGATCACAATAGAGGGTCCCAGACAGAGCTGGAGAAAAATGTAGAACAGAATTCTAACTCTCTCTCTCTCTCTCACACACACACACACACACAAACACACTTACTGAAGATTGGAGAAACCTCAGAGGATGGCCCCTGGACACCGTTTTAACTCAGTATTGAAGTCACTCCGGAGGTTCACCCTTCAGCTAAAGATCCCACAGGCCCATAAAACAAAAGAGGCTAAATGCGCAGGCCAGCCCAGGGGCAAGGACAAGAAGGCAGGAAGGGGCAGGAAAGCTAGTAAAGGGGAACTTAAGGAGGAGAAGGGGACCGTGTGGACACATCGTGGGGTTGGCAACCAATGTCACAAAACAGTATGTGCGTTCATTGTTTAATGAGAAACTAATTTGCTCTGTAAACCTTCATTTAAAGCACACACACAAAAAAAGCTCCTATGGAAACTGAACTTTTGATTGTAAACGGCATCATAAACTCAACACAATACTTTAAAAACAAACAAGAAGAACAGGTCCCTTAAGAAATTTATTTTCAATTTTCAAAAATATGGTTATTTTAATAAATCATGATTTAGAGAAGTCTTTAGTCACACTATCTTTCTCTCATACATCATTGTTCTTTCTGTAGCACTAGACCAAAGCCTGGTAGGAAAATACGTGTCTAGATTTGCCAAAATGGATCTGACGCCTCCAAGTGACACAGGACAAAGTTCATAAGGAAAACTAGCACACAGGAGCCTTAGAGACTCTTGCATGTAGCCAGCAGTAAGACAATGAATGCATTCAGAAAGGATTAGAAAATCAGTGAGATACGATAGTTTAGCAAGACTGCCAAACCAATGGCAAATATTGCTGGAGGGAGGATTTTCATTGCTGGGTTAAGCAAACACATATCTGAAGCTCTAAGAGACTCATGGAACTTAGTCTGCTTATCAAGAGCACTTCCCATCAACAAAATTTAAGTACTTCATGGGGAAGTAGACACTTTTAAAATTTAATTAAGCAAAATTGGAGTCAGGTATATTCCTAAATTGCTAGCAATTGCCAAGTAAAAATGCAGTGTCAGAGGGATTTTAACCACTGAATGTCAAAGTTTCTGATTTCCATACTCAGTGGAGACTCAGTCTAACACCACAGGCTAGAGCTGCTTTCAGAAAGGAAATCTCCACATGGCCTAAGGCAGTGCTGTTTCAGCTTTTCCACCAAAGTGCTCCCAGCTGAGGAGCAGGAACTCCTACCCCTGTGGAGAATCCCTGAGGGTCTACTAATATACACCCCCTCAAGTTTCATCTTTAAAATTCTCTAAAATTAATGTAATTGAATTGTAATGGAATGTATTTCCAAGTTTATTTTAACTACTTGGCAGGCATTGTGCTAAGAGTTTTACATAAATTATCTTATTTACTTCTCACAGGAACAGGCACTATTTCTATCACCATTTTACAGAGGAGGAAACTTCAGCTCAAGGAAGTTAAGAAAATTTCCCAAGCCTATAAAATTAATAAGCGGTGGAGATGGAATTCAAGCCAACAGAAGTTTCTCATTCTTCTGATCCATTATATTGTACTATAATGTTTTAAATTACTTTTCAGTTAAATTAGTTAACTCCTTCTGCTCAGTTATCTAAGTCAGGAGGCAGTAAACATTTTCTGCGAAGAGCCGTACCATAAACATTTTAAGCTTTGTGGACTACAGTCTTTGCTAGCACAACTATTCAATTCTACCATTGTAGTGTAAGAACAGTCCTAGATGGTACATAAGCGAATGACAGTGGCTGTGTTCCAAAATAATTCTATCTACTGAAACAGGCGGCAGGCCAGATTTGGATCATAGTTTGCAGATCCCTGATATAAACAAAACTCATGATCCAGATGTTGTTGTTAGGTGCCACAGTGTTGGTACCAACTAACAGCAACCTTATGTACAACAGAATGAAACACTGCCTGGTCCTGTGACATGCTCATAATCTTTGCTATGCTTGACCCCATTGTTACAGCCACTGTGTCAATCCATCTCGTTGAGGATCTTCTTTGTCACTGACCCTCTACTTTACCAAGCATGATGTTCTTCTCTAGGGACTGGTTCCTCCTGATAACACGTTCAAAGTACACAAGAAGAAGTCTTGTCATCCTCGCTTCTAAGGACCATTCTGGCTGCACTTCTAAGACAGATTTGTTTGTTCTTCTGGCACTCCACGGTATACTCAATATTCTTCTCCAACACCATGAATCAAAGGCATCAATTCTTCTTCAGTCTTCTTATTCACTGTCCAGCTTTCGAATGCACATGAGGCAATTGAAAATACCGTGGCTTGGGACAGGTGCACCTTAGTCCTCAAGGTGACATCTTTGCTTTTTAACAGATATGTCACATTTATCTTATGATTTTGCATGTTCTCCTAGTTTGAGAAGAACAAGTCCAAAGAAAACTGATTAAAAAAAGAAAAACAAGAGAGAAGCCAACACAAGAAGAGAAAGAGATTTCATTTTTCTATTCAATCCTTTTCTAGCCAGTCTAATAACAAGGGCAGGGGGCATGAATGTCTCTCCCTTCACTCCCTCAGCCATGTGTCTTCTGCTTTCCCTGTGTCCCATGGATCTTCTCCTCTTTGGGCTCCTCTCGGTCCCCTGGACAGGCCACAGCAGATTTTCCCAGCAGTGTGACCCCCTCTAAAGTCAAAGTTCCTACCCTAAAGTCAAGTGAATTTGCTTATTGTCTCTTCTACATTTTTTATGTCATATCCTTGTGTCTTTGCTCATGCTAGGAAATTGTCACATTCTCTCTGTTAACCAATTCCAGCAGGTTCTTGGAGACGTGCTTTACTGCATTTCTAGTTCAATAATGATCCTTTGTGGTCTTTGATCTTCATCAGTAAGTGCTTCAAGTCCTCTTCAAGTCAATAAAACACAGGTAAACATCTTTCTGGTATTCTCTGCTTTCATCTAGGATCCATCTGACATTAGCAATGATATCCCTGGTTCCACATCCTTTTCTGAATCCGGCCTGAATTTCTGACAGTTCCCTGTTGATATACTGCTGCAGCTGCTTTTGAATGATCTTCAGCAAAATTTTACTTACATATGATATTAATGATATTGTTAGATAACATCTGCATTTGTTTGGGTCACCTTTCTTGGGAATAGGCATAAATACTGATCTCATCCTGTCAGTTAGCCAGGTAGCTATGTTCCAAATGTCTTGGCATAGATGAGTGAGCACTTCCAGAGCTGCATCCATTTGTTGAAACATCTCAATTCATATTCTGTCAATTCCTGGAGCCTTTTTTTCCACCAGTGCCTTCACTGCAGCTTAGACCTCTTCCTTCAGTACCATCGGATCCTGATCATATCTTACCTCTTGAAATGGTCAAACATCAACCAGTTCTTTTTGGTATAATGATTCTGTGCATTCCTTCCATCTTCTTTTAATGCTTCCTGTATCATTTAATATTTTCCCCATAGAATCCTTCACTATTATGTCTCGAAGCTTGAATTTTTTCTTCAGTGCTTTCAGCTTGAGAAATGCTGAGCATGTTGTTCCCTTTTGGTTTTCTATTTCCAGCTCTTTGCGCATGTTATTATAATACTTTACTTTGTCTTCTTGAGCCACCCTTTGAAATCTCCTGTTCAGTTCTTTTACTTCATCATTTCTTCCTTTTGCTTTAGCTACTCGACGTTCAAGCTCAAGTTTCAGAGTCTCTTCTGACATCCATTTTGGTTTTTCTTTCTTTCCTATCTTTTTAATGACCTCTTGCTTTCTTCATGGATGATATTCTTCAAGTCATTCCACAACTCGTTCGGTCATTAGTGTTCAACGTGCCAAATCTATCCTTGAGAGAGTCTCTAAATTCAGGTGGGATATACTCAAGGTCATACTTTGGGTGTCGTGGACTTGTTTAAAGTTTCAGCTTGAACTTGCATATAAGCAATTGACGGTCTGTTCTGCAGTTGGCCCCTGGCCTTGTTCTGACTGATGATACTGAGCTTTTCTATCGTCTCTTTCCACAGACGTAGTCGATTTGATTCCTGTGTATTTCATTGGGTGAGGTCCACGTGTATAGTCGCCGTTAATGTTGGTAAAAAAGGTATTTGCAATGAAGAAGTCATTGGTCTTGCAATATTCTATCATGCGAACTCCGGCATTGTTTCTATCGCCAAGGCCATATTTTCCAACTACCGATCCTTCTTCGTTTCCACCTTTCACATCCTAAGCACCAGTAAATTATCAATGCATCCTGATTGCATGTTTGATCAATTTCAGACTGCAGAAGCTGGTAAAAACCTTCAATTTCTTCATTTGTGGCCTTAGTGGTTGGTGTATAAATTTGAATAATAGTCGTATTAACTGGTCTTCTTGTAGGCGCATGGATATTATCCTATCACTGACAGTGTTGTACTTCAGGATAGATCCTGAAATGTTCTTTTTGAGGATGAATGAAATGCTGTTCTTCTTCAAGTTGCCATTCCCAGCATAGTAGACCATATGATTGTCCGGTTCAAAATGGCCAATACCAGTCCATTTCAGCTCACTAATGCCTAGGATATCAGTGTTTATGCATTCCATTTCATTTTTGAAAAATTCTAATTTTCCTAAATTCATACTTCGTACCTTCTAGGTTCTGATTATTAATGGATGTTTGCAGCTGCTTATTCTCATTTTGAGTCATGCCAGATCAGCAAATGAAGGTCCCAAAAGCTTGACTCCATCCACGTCATTAAGGTCAATTCTATTTTGAGGAGGCAGTTCTTCCCCCATTGTATTTTGAGTGCCTTCCAACCTGGGGGGCTCATCTTCTGGCATTATATCAGACAACGTTACGTAGGCCACTGGGTCCTTCTTCTTAGTCTGTCTTAGCCTGGAAGCTCAGCTGAACCCTGTCCACCATGGGTGACCCTGTTGGTATCTGAATACCGGTGGCATAGCTTCCAGCATCACAGCAATACGAAAACCCCCACAGTATGACAAACTGACAGACATGTGGAGGGTTTACCAATGAGCATTATCAATTTTCCATGATCACAGTAGAGCCTAGACTTAGGTTTGCTATTAATCAGCAGTGTGACACTGGGAAAAGGAGGTTTAAAGTACCTAAGCTTTGATTCCCTTGTATCTAAAGTGGTGATAAGACTTGCCCTGTCCACACAACTGGTATATTTTGAGAATCAAGTGAGAAAATTATAGAATAAATTTTCACAAACAACAAAATGTTGTAAAAAAAATTATTATTTTTATTTCAAATAGAACACCAATTTCCTTTTTATGGAGCCACAATAAATGCTATTGTGAAGATTTCTCCTTTTTAATGGACTCTGACTAGATGATTGTCCCTAACTGCTAAATATCTCACTTTAATTAGTAGTCAGAAAATTAATTTTTGTTCACCATTATATCAAAATAACACATCATCAAACTTTATTCAGAAAACATACGACAAAAATAAGTAAGAAAATTAGGAAACTTTGTTTAAGAAAAGGATATGATTTACTGCAAAGTAGTTTGCGAGCAGGAACCCCTGGTTCTGGGCTTTGTTATTAACCCATCTGGGGCAGCCCTTCAGTCCCAGTGAATAAAGACAGTAGGGCTCTATATTCTTTGAGTCCTTCATTAAACTATTGATCCCTTTAGCATTATCCATAATGTTCCAGCAGCTCAGCATGTCAACTAGTGAAGTGCTCAGTCTCTCTCTCCTTTCAATAACTTCCATACTTTATGGAGCGGAAGTCACAATGATTTATTTACCTGACATTTTCCAGTCCGGATGTCGTACAGGGCCACTGAACCATGGCGAGCTCCAACTGCTATTCTGTGATTCCGCTCATAATAGCTGACCATGTAGAACCTGAATTGAACATTTTAACAAAAACAAAAAAACAGGTGAGATGACCTGTATGGAAGTGTGCTGCAACACATTCCAAAGATTAAAGCCAGCGCTGGCATATTTTACTGTATTAAGATTTTTCCAAAATGCTTCTTTTTAGTAATTCTTAGAATCAACAGAAAGAAAAACAATGCATTGTAACACTTAGGCCTGATGATAATTATTTTCAATGAAAAACTTCATAATTGCAAACATCCTTGTGTTTTTGAAACAAGAAATGAGGAACAAATGCAAAAGGATAAAATATGAAAATGCAGTTTTGCTACAGTGACTATGATGCGAATATTTCTATTTGAACAGGATGAAAAAGACAATAGGGCCTACATATTCAATCTAATTATGTTCTCATGGTTTATTATAGTATTAAGGAATTAAATATACTTTCTAGCAAAAGAATCATAAAATAGTTACATAAATTTTATGCTTAAGTTCATATCAGTAATTTACAGGGAAACTAGAAAGCTATCCACCAGAGAAAAGCTATCCTGCTAATTCTCTAGATTCTCCACATTTACCAGATTATCTAAACGACAGGCAGGACTACATGCAGTATGAATAAGCATATTTAGTGCTTACATTTTTTTATTGCATTACATAAAAATAGAGTTTACGGAGGATGGTCTGAAGGCTTTAAGAGGTGATTTATTTATTTTTAATATTTTTCTTATTTTTATATTAGTTTTCATGACTGGATTAGCTATCTGAATTCATGATTTAAGCTTTGTCATACTGATTTTGTATCTATATATAGCTAGGATCTGGGAAGGTGTAGACACGTAAATAGGGTATAGTTTTATATGCCCAAAGAGTTTTGAATATTCCGTCCCATTCCTTAGTCCTACTTTCTCAGTGCTAATTGCCTGGATGAACAAGCAGGCTGTCCTAAATATTTTTGAAGCCTTTGAATCAATGCTACTACACATTCCTTGACTTCTTCCCTTTGGTTCCATACTACAAACCTAATTTTTTGTTATTATTTTCTAAAAAGAGGGAGGGGTAGGTAAAGTAGACGACAAAAAAAATTTTTTTTTCCCCCTAATGCTTTCTTGAGATAGATAGAGAGTAAAAATCTACTAGGGCATGGGAATGCATTTCTGAAATTCTGGACAGGTGGGAGAGAGAGCCCCAGAGAGAAAGAAAGAGAGAATGTTTCAATGTGAGCATTTTGATAAAACCATGTAGGCATTAGTAGGCATTATGATGTAATACTTATTTCACAGATTTAGAATGCAAAATGTTAAGCTTTTAATTGTTTTATTTGTTACTATGGAAACCCTGGTGGCGTAGTGGTTAAGTGCTACGTGCAGCTGCTAACCAAAAGGTTGGCAGTTCAAATCCACCAGGTGCTCCTTGGAAACTCTATGGGGCAGTCAGTTCTACTCTGACCTATAGGGTCACTATGAGTCGAAACTGACTTGACAGAAACAGGTCTGAACTTTGGTTTTATCATGCAATGTGAACAAAAAATACTTTTTCCTATCCCTAAGCCTCACCCAACCACCAGCTCTTCCCTTTTACTGAAAGATTAATGCTTGATTACTGTCACAAGGAAGACACTGGGCTTTGCTGTGCTCAGGATGGGGTTGCCGTCTTTGTATATTGGTTTGAGGGAAAGGAAGGTACAAAATAGTCCTAAAACATACGAAGCTTTCACCACTAATGTTTAGTAAAAAGGTAGTTTCTCAACGTTTTTCCTGTCTAAAGCATCATATTATTCTACCTCAGTAGAGGCAATCTACATTCTAAATCTAACATTCTTTTACTTGGAAATAAAAATTAGAGCATTTAAAAACATTTAGTATTTATGTTACTCAATAATTACTGTGGCCTAAGTATTGGGTGGAGCCCTAGTGGCACAGTGGTTAAAAGATTGGCTTCTAACCAAAGGGCTAGCAGTTCGAATCCACCAACTGCTCCTTGGAAACCCTATGGAGCAGTTCTACTCTGTCCTATTGGGTTGCTATGAATTGGAATTGACTCAACAGCAATGGGTTTTTAAGTATTGGATACTACTATGTACCTGTGTCTATATATATATCTACAGCTATACACACATACACATAATTTATATCCTATTACAGTAATACGGACTATAATATCTAACAAATATTTTAACAAATATTTATTCTGTGCAGAAGGGTAATGGCCATGAAAAAAATGGCCACAGGAAAACAAAATTTCCAGACGTATTTTTAATCTAATGTTAAACGTGGCACAGATGTAACTAAAAAAAAAAAAACAAAAAAAGTTTTTTTTTTTTAGATGTAACAGCTATAATGACAACATTCTTCTGAAAAACAAATATAATTACACCCCCCAAGACCCTTTTAAAATAAAACAGAGGTGGAATACATTTATGTTAACAAAATTATACTTACTTAAACTAGAATCTGAAGTGTTTTTGTTACATTGCCCGTTTTCTATGCTCTGGATATCAACCTCATTCTTCTATATCATCTACCAACACCATTATTTATGGGAAGAAAAAAAGATCAAATCTATTCTTGGTATCAAATCTTTAACCTGCCTGAAAGGACCATATGTTACAGGTCTGCCATTTTTCATTCTTTGCAATTTACTACAAGACTAAGGCTTCTAAACAATATCTTAAAGAGTTCTGGACAGTAAAGGTCTAATGGCACGTTTTTATCTGTGAGTCTTTTATTAAACTTTTTATTTAACAGTGGGTGTCGACATAGAGGGAATGAGTGGTGTGTATGCAGTCACTTCACAAGTAGCCACTGTGGGGACTGGTTGCAGTGAGCCAATTTCTGCTGAGGGTTTCCCTGGGCCAATGTCCAGAGCCCACCATACCCCTAGAGCACTCTTCTCCTAGAGCTCTCCACCTGGAGGCTGTCAAGATTAAGTGTGGTGAGATTCACTTTACTTGCTCCCACTCCCCAGGGTATCAAAGGATTGGACAGGAGGGTCCATTATTGTTTCTAATAATATTCTAGTGTTGACCTGATCTCACATGAAAGTCTTGGATTTCTCCAAAATTTGGGGGTGGGGAGGGGGGAGAAGTCTCAGAGTTAGGGATCATGTATGCTGTGCCTTCTGCAAACAGTATCTCAGTCTTCATTTCACTGCATTTATAACATGTCACCTGGGCAGCATTTCTTGGGCAACAACTTGGCAAGAATCCTTTTGTTATATTCACAAGGAAACTCTATTAAATCAGAGACAACATTACCACTCACGTAACTGAACGAAGAATAAAGTGGAATTGGGCTATGATATAATACGTATTTCTCGCTGGGACTGGGGCTGTCATTAACCAAAAAGTTTAAAAGTTCCTCATTCGCCCACATGCAGCCAAAGTGATCCTTTCAAACATAAACCAGATCACCTTCTGCTCACAACTGTTCTTTAAGGTCTTACATAATCTGGTCCCCATACCTCTCAGACTTAATTTCCTACCACTCTCCTCTTTGCTCACCCTGCTAGTCATGTTGATCTCCTAGTATTTTCTTGAATATGCCAAGAATATCCCCATTTCACGGCTTTTACACTTGCTGCTGCCTCTGCTTCAAAAACTGACCTGAGTGCTACCTCCACGGCTCATGCCCTTACTTCATTTAGGTTTCTGTTCCTAGGTTATCTTGATAAAAGAGGCCTTTATGGACCACCTTACTTAACGCAGTTAACCCACTCCCATTACTCTGTAGCCCATTATCCTATTTTACTTTCCTTTATTGTACTTTTCACTTCTGAAATACGAAACACTATTTTTCTAATTTATTGGTTATTTTCCTCCATCAGGGACTTTGTCTTGTTCACTGCTGTATCCTTGCTGCCTAAAACAAAACATTTGTTGAATGTATAAATACATAAATACGGTCATAAGCAAGCAGGAAACAACAGTAAGAAGTTCAAAACACTATGCTTATCCTTCAGTGACTAGTATATAAACAATGCTAATCACATGGATTTTTTAAGAATAATAAATATTTTATAGGGTCTGAAATAATAATTGAGATGAACAACAAATGAAACAAAAGCTGTCCAAAAAGTCAGGCATAAATAAAAATCTAGAAAGCTCTTTTCAAAATGTATTTTCGATGGAGACAAACAATTGCAGATTTACAAGAAGTTATCTATAAAGGCCCCTGGGACCTGGGTACATTATCATGAGACAGATGGCTGCATCATGGGAAATATTTAATCATATCTTAGGGAATTTTTTTTTAGGGAACTAGAAAAGATTAACTGGGCTGAAAATCATAAAGGTTAATATAAATAGTCTAAGTAATGATATATACAATAAAGTATATTTTTTGGTATAAAGTTGCCCTGTGAATAAAAATGATTCTAACAATTTGCCAAATACTTGGATCATCACACATAAATTTCAACGAATATGATAGTATCACACAAAACACAATTAAGAGAAACAATCACTTATAATATTTGTTATTAAATACTAAAAAAGATTATTGAGAGGGGGTGGATGATACAATCCATTTCCCCAAAGCCGTATTTGTATTCAGGAGTAACCCTGAATACCCCATAATGGGTTGGTTTAGGGTTTCAAACACAACTGTGAACTGAGGGGCCTCTGACACAGGGCCCTGGAGCAACTCACTGTGCTCGTGTGTCCAGCTGGCCAGCCAGTACCTGAGTCTCTGAATAACTTTGGTACGCTTTACTTACAGTCTCCCTTGGATTAATGAGTTTTCATCTTTACAAAAAATGACCATCAAATAAGAGAAAATTTGTGTGAAATTTAAAATTTTGAAAAGATAGGAAAAGGAAACGTGCAGCTCGCTGCAGTAATATGATTTGGGAGAAAGCCTAGAACCTGTACAATCACTTTCTTAACTATGAATTTGGCAGTCTACAATGATCTTAGGATGTTACATAACTACTGTACATCAAATCCTTGAGCATTAAAATACAACAAGAAATACTCTTCAATTAATCCAAAATTAACTTCTGGATGAGTATGAAACTACCTGAACTCCAAGGACGTACAGAACAGAAAGTGTGGAGAATAACTACCTTTAAAAAAACAAAAACAATAACAAAACAATATAAAACTTACTAACTACAACTACTGCCACTTACAGTTAACATTTACTGGGCACTGTCCTAAGTATTTGTAAAAGCATTTTCATAAGTAACATAGGTATTATGAACAATTTTTATAGAGTTGATTTTAGAAATTCTAAACACTGATTTAAAATGCTTTATAAACTTTTGATTCTTTTTCTTTTTTAACTTTTATTGTGCTTTAAGTGAAAATTTACAAACCAAGTCAGTCTTTCATACAAAAACTTATATACACCTTTCTATATACTCCTAGTTGCTTTCTCTCTGATGAGACAGCACACTCCTTCCCTCACTCTCTATTTTCACATCCATTCGGCCAGCCTCTGCCTCCCTTGGCCCTCTCATCTCTTCTCCAGACAGCAGCTGCCCACGTAGTCTCATGTGTCTACTTGATCCAAGAAGCTCATTCTTCACCAGTATCATCTTCTATCCCATAGTCCAGTCCAATCCCTGCCTGAAGAGTTGTCTTTGGGAATGGTTCTTGTAATGGGCTAACAGAAGGTATGGGGACCATGACCTCTGGGGTCCTTCTAGTCTCAGTCGGACCATTAAATCTGCTCTTTTTCAAGAATCTGGGGTCTGCATCCCACTGCTCTCCTGCTCCCTCACGGTTTCTCTGTTGTGTTCCCTGTCAGGGCAGTCATTGCTTGTAGCCAGGCACCATCAAGTTCTTCTGGTCTCAGGCTGATATAGCCTCTGGTTTACGAGGCCCTTTCTGTCTTTTGGGCTCAAAGTTACCTTGTGTCATTGTGTTCTTCATTCTCCTTTGATCCAGGTGGGTTGAGATCAATTCCTGCATCTTAGATGGCAGCTTGCTAGCGTTTAAGACCCCAGATGCCACTCTCCAAAGTGGGATGCGGAATGTTTTCTTAATAGATTTTATTATGCCAATTGACTTAGATGTCCTCTGAAACCAAGGTCCCCAGCCCCCTGCCCCTGCTACGCTGGCCTTCAAAGTGTTCAGTTTATTCAGGAAATTTCTTTGGTTTTGGTTTAGTACAGTTGTGTGGACCTCTCCTGTATTGTGTGTTGTCTTTCCCTTCACCTAAAACAGTTCTTGTCTACTATCTAATTAATAAAAACCCCTCTCCCTCCCTCCCTCCCCACTCTCTCGTAACCATCAAAGAATATTTTCTTCTCTGTTTAAACTATTTTTGAGTTCTTATAAGAGTGGCCTCATACCATATTTGTCCTTTCGCAACTAATTTCACTCAGCATAATGCCTTCCAGATTCTGCCACGTTATGAAATGTTTCACAGATTCATCTCTGTTCTTCATCGATGCGTAGTATTCCATTTTGTGAATATACCATAATTTATTTCTCCATTCATCCGTTGATGGGCACCTTGGTTGCTTCCATCTTTTTACTATTTTAAACAGTGCTGCAATAAACATGGGTGTGCATATATCTGTTTGTTTAAAGGCTCGTATTTCTCTAGGATATATTCCAAGGAGTGGGATTGCTGGATCATACGGTAGTTCTATTTCTAGCTTTTTACGGAAACGCCAAATTGATTTTCAAAGTGGTTGTACCATTTTACATTCTCACCAGTAGTGTATAAGTGCTCCAGTCCCCCATAACCTCTCCAACATTTATTATTTTGTGTTTTTTGGATTAATGCCAGCCTTGTTAGAGTGAGATGGAATCTCATTGTACTTTTGATCAGCATTTCTCTAATGCCTAAATGATTGCATTTCCTCATGTATCTGTTAGCTACCTGAATGTCTTCTTTAATGAAGTGCCTGTTCATATCCTTTGCCCATTTTTTAATTGGGTTGTCTTTTTGTAGTTGAGTTTTTGAATTATCATGTAGATTTTAGAGATCAGGCAATGATCGGAAATGTCATAGCTAAAAAATTTTTTCTCAGTCTGTAGGTGATCTTTTTACTCTTTTGGTGAAGTCCTTGAATGAGCATAGGTGTTTGATTTTTAGGAGCGCTCAGTTATCTAGTTTCTCTTCTGCAGTGTTAATAATGTCTTATATACTGTTTATGCCATTATTAGGGCTCCTAATATTGTCCCTATTTTTATCTTCCATGATCTGTATCATTTTAGATTTTATATTTAGGTCTTTGATCCATTTTGAGTTACTTTTTGTGCATGGTGTGAGGTATGGGTCTTGTTTCATTTTTTTGCAGATGGATATCCAGTTATGCCAGCACCATTTGTTAAAGAAACTATCTTTTCCGCCATTTAACCGACTTTGGGCCTTTGTCAAATATCAGCTGCTCATATGTGGATAGATTTATGTCTGGATTCTCAATTCTGTTCCATTGGTCCATGTATCTGTTGTTGTACCAGTACCAGGCTGTTTTGACTACTGTGGTGGTATAATAGGTTCTAAAATCAGGTAGAGTGAGGCCTCCCACTTTGTTCCTCTTCTTCAGTAATGCTTTACTTACCCAGGGCCTCTTTCCCTTTCATATGAAGTTGATGATTTGTTTCTCCATCACAGTAAAAAATGTCATTGGAATTTGGATTGGAAGTGCATTCTATATATAGACGGCTTTTGGTAAAACAGACATTTTTACAACATTAAGTCTTCCTATCCATGAGCAAGGTATGTTTTTCCACTTACATAGATCTCTTTTGGTTTCTTACAGTAATGTCTTGTAGTTTTCTTTGTATAGGTCTTTTACATCTCTGATAAGATTTATTCCAAAGTATTTTATCTTCTTAGGGGCTATTGTAAATGGCATTGATTTGGTGATTTCCTCCTCAATGTTCTTTTTGTTGCGGTAGAGGAATACAATTTGTTTTTGTATGTTTATCTTGTATCCTGATACTCTGCTGAACTCTTCTATTATTTTCAGTAGTTTTCTTGAGGATTCCATAGGGTATTCTGTGTATAAGATCATGTTATCTGCAAACAGAGATACTCTTACTTCTTCTTTACCAATCTGAATGCCCTCTATTTTTTTTTTTTTTTTATCTAGCCTAATTGCTCTGGCTAGGACCTCCAGCACAATGTTGAATAAGAGTGGTGATAAAGGGCATCCTTGTCTGGTTCTCAATCTGAAGAGAAATGCTTTTGGACTCTCTCCATTTAGGATGATATTGGCTATTGGCTTTGTATAAATGCCCTTTACTATGTTGAGGAATTTTCTTCCTATTCCTATTTTGCTGAGAGTTTTTATCATGAAAGGGTGTCGAACTTTGTCAAATGCCTTTTCTGCATCAACTGATAAGATCATGTGGTTCTTATCTTTTGTTTTATTTATATGAAGCATTACATTGTTTTTCTAATGTTGAATCATCCCTGCATACCTGGTATGAATCCCACTTGGTCATGGTGAATTATTTTTTTGATATGTTCTTGAATTCTATTGGCTAGAATTTTGTTGAGGATTTTTGCGTCTAAGTTCATGACAGATATATGTCTGTAATTCTCTTTTTTTGTGGTATCTTTACCTGGTTCTGGTATCAGGGATATGCTGGCTTCAGAGAATGAACTTGGGAGTATTCTGCCCTTTTCAATGCTCTGAAATGCCTTTAGTAGCCGTGGCGTTAACTCTTCTCTGACAGTTTGGTAGAACTCTGCTGTGAAGCCATCCGGGCCAGGGCTTTTTTTTTTTGTTGGGAGTTTTTTAATCACCTTTTCAATCTCTTCTTTTGTTATGGTTTTATTTAGTTGCTCTACCTCTTGTTTGTGTTAGTTTAGGTAGGTAGTGTGTTTCTAGAAATTCATCCATTTCTTCTAGGTTTTCAAATTTGTTAGAGTACAATTTGATATGATTCTTTTAACTTTAGTTGGGTCTGTTGTAATATCGCTCATCTGATTTCTTATTCGGGTTATTTGCTTCCTCTCCTGTTTTTCTTTTGTCAGTTAGGCCAATGGTTTATCTATTTTGTTGATTTTTTTTTAAAAAAACAGCTTTTGGTCTTGTTAATTCTTTCAGTTGTTTTTCTGTTTCCTATTTCATTTAGTTCAGCTCTAATTTTTATTGCTTGTTTTCTTCTGGTGCCTGTGGGTTTCTTTTGTTGCTCTCTTTCTATTTGTTCAAGTTGTAGGGATAATTCTTTGATTTTGGCCCTTTCTTCTTTTTGGATGTGCGCATTTATTGATATGAATTGGCCTCTGAGCACTGCTTTTGCTGTGTCCCAAAGGTCCTGATAGGAAGTGTTTTCATTCTCATTGGATTCTCTGAATTTCTTTATTCCATCCTTAATGTCTTCTATAATCCAATCTTTTTTGAGCAGGGTATTGTTCAGTTTCCAAGCATTTGATTTCTTTTCCCTGTTTTTTCTGTTATTGATTTCTACTTTTATGGCCTTATGGTCAGAGAAGATGCTTTGTAATATTTCAATGTTTCGGATTCTGCTAAGGCTTGCTTTATGACCTAGAGAAAGTTCCATGTGCATTGGAGAAGAAAGTACACTTGGCTGCTGTTGGGTGGAGTGTTCTGTATATGTCTATGAGGTCAAGTTGGTTCATGGAGACATTTAAGTCTTCTGTGTCTTTACTGAGCTTCTTTCTCAATGTTCTGTCCTTCACCGAAGGTGGTGTGTTGAAGTCTCCTACTGTACTTGTGGTGCTGTATATCTCACTTTTCAGTGCTGTTATACTTTGTTTTACGTACCTTGCAGCCCTGTCATTGGGTGCATAAATATTTAATATATGGTTATATCCTCTTGGTATATTGTCCCTTTAATCATTACATAGTGCCCTTCCTTATCCTTTGTGGTGGATTTAACTTTAAGGTCTATTTTGTCAGAAATCAATATCGTCACCCTTGCTCTTTTTTGACTGTTGTATGCTTGATATATTTTTTTCCATCCTTAGAGTTTTAGTTTGTTTGTGTGTCTAAGTGTAAGGTGTGTCTCTTGTAGGCAGCATATAGACGGACCGTGTTTTTTTTAACCCATTCTGCCACTCTCTGTTTCTTTATTGGTGTGTTTAGTCCATTTATATTCAGTGTAATTATGGATAGGTATGAGTTTAGTCCTGTCACTTTGATGTCTTTTTTTGTGTGTTGTTGACAGTTTATATATATGTTTATATACTGTCTTTTCCTCACATTTGTTTAGTTGATTTTGTTTCTGCTGAGTCTCTATTTTTTCTTGATTTTATTTTGATGAGTAGGATTGTTAGTGGCTACCTTAATATTCACCCCTATTTTTCTAAGTTTAAACCTAACTTTTATTTCTTTATATCACCTTGTCTTCCTCTCCATATGAAAGATCTATGACTACATTTCTTAGTTCCTCTTTTTGTTCTTTTAACGTTGTCTTCTTTACATAATAACATCACTGTTTCCCTGTTGTGTTTTTTTTTTTTTTTATCTTGATTTAGTTTTGTGATTTCCCTATCTGGGTTGACATCTGATTGCTCTGTCCAGTGTTCTAGTTAGTCTTGGGTTCATATCTGATATTATTGATTTTCTAACCAGAGAACTTCCTTTAGTATTTCTTGTAGTTTTAGTTTGGTTTTTACGAATTCTCTAAACTTCTGTTTATCTGGAAATGTCCTAATTTCACCTTCACATTTGAGAGACAGTTTTGCCGGATATATGATTCTTGGCTGGCATTTTTTTTCCTTCATTGCTTTATATAAGTCATCCCACTACATTCTTTTCTGCATGGTTTCTGCTGAGTAGTCTGAGCTTATTCTTATTGACTTTCCTTTGTAGGCGACTTTTCGTTTATCCCTAGCTGCTCTTATAATTCTCTCTTTATCTTTGGTTTTGGCAAGAGTGATTTTAATATGTCTTGATGACTTTCTTTTAAGATCTACCTTACATGGAGTTCGATGAGCATCTTGGATAGGTAGCTTCTCATCTTTCATGATATCAGAAAAGTTTTCTACCAACAAATCTTCAACAATTCTCTCTGTATTTTCTGTTATCTCCCCCTGTTCTGGTACTCCAATCACTTAAAGGCTATTTCTCTTGATAGAGTCCCACACGATTCTTAAGGTTGCTTCATTTTTAAAAATTTTTTTTTCTGATTTTTCTTTAAGTATACTGGTGGCATGTGCTTTATCCTCAGTCTCACAAATTCTGCCTTCCACTTGCTCAATTCTTCTCCTCTGACTTTCTATTGAGTTGTCTAATTCTGCAATTTTACTGTTAATGTTCTGAATTTCTGATTGCTGTCTCTCTATGGATTCTTGCAGCTTATAAATTTTTCATTATGTTCTTGATTATGCTTTTTAATTCCTTCAACTGCTTTATCTGTGTGTTCCTTGGCTTGTTCTGCGTATTGCCTGATATTCTTCCTGATGTCTTGAAGAATTCTGTGTATTAATCTTTTGTATTCTGCATCCGGTAATCCCAGGAAGGCACCCTCATCCAGAAGATCCCCCAATTCCCTGTTTTGAGAGCTTGTTGAAGCAATCAGGGTCTGCTTCTTTATGTGATTTGATATTGACTGTTGTCTCTGAGCCATCTATGTTACTGTATTAGTTTTTTTTGTTTGCTTACTGTATCCTTGCTTCTTGCTTTGTTTTGTTTTGATATGCCCAAATAGGTTGCTTGAGTGAGCTAGCTTGATTATTTTCACCTTTGAAGCTCTAACATCCTGTTACCAGATGACTAGAGCTGTTACCAGGTATATGAGCCTAGGAGTCGATTCACTATACTTGTACGGATTCAACTCAGGTGTCCAGGTAGTTGGTCATCAAGTGCATGGTACAGACTTTTTCCTACAGTCTTAGAGGGGCAGGGGTGATTGGTATAGGTACCAATATCTGAATAAGGCAGGGGGCTGACAACCGTCCCCTGAGTGTCTCTGAGGAAAGCACATCCTTCTTCCCTAGAGCACACAGGTGGGTATGTTCTGCAGATGGACTTTGGGCACCCAATGCTTTTGGTTGTAAGGACTGGGAGGTACCAGTTATCCTTGGACCCCATTGCAGGTAGCTCGGTGACCTGAGTGGAGCCACCAGTCTTTAGGCTCCTGATGTTGGTAGGTGAGGACCTTGTTTAATAGGCAAAGCAGTGTCAAACATCAAACATTCACCTCTCCACCGTACACATGAAACAGTTGCAGTCTGCCAAGAAGGGCCTATTCTCCTGAAATAGGCCCACGCAGGTCCATGCAGGGGGAAAAGGTATTCAAAGCCCTCGGACCATTTATGCCTGGAAAGGAGACACTTCTATCTTGTGCTCCCCAGGTTAGTGGAGCTGGCAGATTATCTTTTCCCCAGTTGTGAATTTATTCCTTCTCTAAGGCCAGGAGAATAGCTCAGTTCACGCAACAGGACCTATCTCAGGCCCAGGGAAGTTGACAGCCACTGAAGCAAGCTTTGGGGCTGGGGGTGCAGTAAAATATACCCAAGTACTTAGCTTTTGTCAAGAGCGCCATTCTTCTCTGGTTCTGGAGGTGTGAGCAGGCTGTGCGGCTGGATGTTTCTCCCTGAGGAAACTGCGGTTGAGCGCTACCACCAGCCCTCTGCAACTGCTCCTGGAAATGGTGCCTGAGGGTTCCTGGCGATTCAGGTCTGGCAACTCCTCTTGGCTTCTGAACCATCTCTCCTTCTCCCTGCTGCTCAGTCTGTTTTCTAACTTTGTCTTTGATGTTCAGGGCTTCTAGCTTGTCATAAATGTAATCTTTTCACTTGTTTTTCAGGTCTTTGTTGTAAGAGGGTTCACCAGAAGCATCTGACTACTCTGCCATCTTGGCCCTGCCGCCTCTTGATTCTTTTTCTTAAAAGGGTATTAAGGCAATATGTCCTTTTAAAAAACTCAACCACCACCAATGTGCATACAGGAAAAAGTAGGTCTACTCTCTCATTACCCCCCCCCCACCAAGAGTAACTACTGGCAATAATTTGGTGGACCTTCTGAGAGATGTTTCAAATTTTAATGCAAAATGCCACCATATTACACATATTAAGTTATTTTATAACTTAACTTTTCCCTCAGTGCCTCACAGAACATTATCTAATGTCAGTACACAGGGACCCTATGTCATTCCTGTGTATGCATACTCCATTGTTTAACCATTCCCTTTCTGAAGGACATTGAATGTACACAGCTCCTTGTACATCTAGGTGAATGTATTTGTAGGACAGATTCTCCGAAGCAAGAATCTGAATCAAAGCATACGTGCATTTTAAATTTTGATAAAATTTTGATAGGCAATGCCAAATTGCCTTTAAAAGAGTATCCCTGCTGGCTATTGTCAAACGTCCTAATTTTTTGCCAATAGAAGACTAAAAAAATGGCACCACAGCTTTGTTTTCATTTGCATGAAATAACTTTTTGGATTGATTCATTTGGTTATAATCTGCAGGATGTACATGTAAGTTTTATTATGAATATAAAGAGAAATTACTTAAAATCTAATCAACACACAGCAACCCTTGTCTTTATTCATTTATGCATATTCATGCACACTAGACGGAGAGGGAGAGGATTATGCTCAGTATTCCTGAGCAAAATATCCATGTTCCCAAAAATCCACACAAAAGGTCTGAGTCAAAGACATGGGCAAGCTTGTTCTTCACGAAAAAATGGTAGGCCTTCTGCAATGGTCACTATGACCATACAGGAGCCCTGGTGGCACACTGGTTAAAAGCTTGGCTGCTAACCAAAATGTCAGCAGTTCGAATTCCACCAGCTGCTCCTTGGACACTCCATGGGGAAGTTCTATCCTGCCCTACAGGGTGGCTATGAGTCAGAATTGACTCAATGACAATGGGTTTGGTGTTTTTATGACCGTAGAGGAGCTTGGTGGCACAGTGGTTAAGAGCTCGGCTGCTAACCAAAAAGTTGGCAGTTCGAATTCACCAGCCTCTCCTTGGAAACCCCATGGGCCAGTTCTACTCTGTCCTACAGGGTCGCTGTGAGTTGGAATTGACTCGATGGCAATAGGTTTATGATCACAGAAAGGTACCAGTGACAACCTGGGCAGTATAAGATGCTAAGGAGTTCTTCTGAGGGCCACCCATGTGAGGGGCTAGAAGATTCAGGAGTAGGTTCTCAGGGTATTGGCCAACAGCCTCCAGAGATGCCACAGCTGCAACTGAGAGGAAAACTTTATAAAAAAAGTGGCATTTTATAGAAAATGCTAGTACATATCCCCTCAACTGCAGGTCTCCACAGTGTTAATATGTTTGATTTATAGACATTAAAGTAGTTTTGGTGAAGGCAACAGCTCTGAGGGAGCTGTGTTGCTATTTTTTGGGGGGGTGGGCAGTGGAAGGTGGAGAAATGTTTTCTAGAAGTACTTCATTCTAGTGGAGGGCACCAATTCAAAAGATAAAATGGCAAGACCCCTCATTCTGGGATGGTGACAGAAACTGGGGAAATCCTTTTTAGAGCCATATCTTGCCACTCAGCATCTTGCACACTGTAAATATTCAATATTTATTTCCTGAATATCAATGCTGAGTATTTAATAGGTGAACTGTTTTCTTTTTGAAAAAACTTGCTAGGGCACACTGTAGCCAAAGTTTAAGAAGGAAAATTGGAAACACTTTCTGGGATGTTGAGGGAGCAGAATTTTCACCAGGAAAAATATGAGGCATGTCTGTGCGTGTTAGACATGATGGCTGAAAAAGAGGTCTCTTATTGCCTGGCTCTGCCACTTACTAATTGTGTGGCCTTGGGCATGTTACCTAACTTGCCTGTGCCTTAATTTTGTCATCCATAAAAGGGTACAATAACAGTACCTATCATGTGATTATTGTAAGGATGAAATGAGCTAATGCACGTCAAGTACTCAGAACAGTGCCTGACATACAGTAAGCACTTACTATGGTGAGTACAGGCAATCCTTAGTAGCTATCATAATTCTCATCATTTATATCTTTGACTATATCCTACAGAAAGAATAAATAAGATGTAATCTTCTATTTTCCTAGGGCACGTAAGTGCTCACAAATAACATGCTAATAAATGAGAGAAAGGATACACAGACATTTTAAATTTGCATATCTCTAAACTATTTGCGATTTTCTAGTATAGCCTGATAACAATTACAAATTATTTTAGTTTCAGCCTAAATTTGCTAATACAAGCAATATAGATTTTCGTTTCAAATCCTACTCTATAGCATTTCAAAGGCTCTGAAAATTTAAATATCCTTCCTGACAGTGAAATGGAATACTGCTAGAAACTCTAGAGTTTTTTTTTTTTTGTTTGTTTGTTTGTAATGAAGAACTTTAATATTAAAAGACAGTCATCTGTTGGGAAGTTTTTAGGAGTAGGGAAATGGGCTAGGACGGTTTTAGGGGGATTTCTATTCATGTGAGTGCATGAGTAACAGCTATAATTATTTATTATCAAAAGTATACATACTGTAAAATGGCAACTAATTTAAGAATTTTACTGGAAGTTAGGATAGATGCTGTTTTAAATCCCATTAGTGTTATCACCATACTGGATAAAAACAAACCACAGGTTTGAAGAAGTTTTTTAAACAATGAGATCATGTACTGTTCTAAAGTAGACAGTGTTCATTTCCTTACTGGATTTTAAGTGCCCATTTAGGGTGAACAGAGCTGATTCAGCTTCTCACATGAAAAGTAGAATCAATCAGTCTGTCTACATAATAACAGAGTTTAAGGAAAGGTAAACTATTTCTGAAAATATAGACTTTTAACTCTTCTGCGTAGATTATTTTATTTTTCCATTCAGTTCAAAAGTTTAAATATTTATTTTACCTTGAATTTTTCGTATCGCGTCTTGTTATAGCTCTAATGTTTTCTGAATTATTTTTTATTATTTCTTTTGTTTGAATTAGTCTATTATATATATCCAATTTTAAAACAATACACATTCATTGTAAAAAAGAAACAGAGAAAATACTGAAAAATATATCGTTACGAAATGAAAGGTTTCCTCGACCACTAATCCCCCTCTCCCCCTCCACACAGGCAACCACCAGAAATAGCTTGGGATGTGTCCTTCCAGATTTTTTTCTTTCCATATGTATACTTGTGCATGCATGAATCAGATCCTCACATATAGTCTTCTTTTCCAAAAGGGAAGATTTTATTTCACAACCTCTTCTGCAACTTTGCTACTTTCTCTTTAAATTGTACCTCTAACACCTTTCCATGTCAGCAGAAATGGAGAGACCTCAATCTTTTTAATGGCTGTATGGTATGCCACAGTCCTACTAAATTTTAATAAAAACAACAGTGATCTTATTTAGAGAACACAAGTGGATGGTGTTTTAATAGCAGGCACGTTTCTAAGTAAAAACACACGAATCATTTTGAAGATACCCTCAAACAAAGGTCAACTGAAAGACAATCAGTTAAATCCAGCAAAACCATATAAAACATTTTAAATCTCAATGTCAATACTACTAAAATTCAGGTAATTTATCCATTTACAGTACATTACAGAAATTTATATCCTGATTCCTTTAAAGTTAGTTCCCGCCTGGCCACTATTACTGTCTGCTTAATAGCTACTGAGAAGCCCAAGTACTTGAGCTATCGTTGTTGAGTTCTGTATAAAGAATGCTTGAGAATGTCTTCAGAATATTCTTGACAGTGAGATGTGAAATATGAAAGAATGCACACGATAATTTTTGCAAATGAATCACTGATTCACTAGCCAGAGATTCAGAGTAGAGTTTATCACAGCATTTCATTCAATAGGTGCCAATTTTATATACAGACATAGTACAGATTTTGTGGTCAGAGGTTCGGTCTGCCTGACAAGCACCTACTCATCTTTTAAAACTCAGCCAAAGCATCCCTGATTCTCCTTTTACTTCCTGTATGCAACTGCTAGCTCCCCTCTTTGTGTCCCTCCTATCATAGCACCTGGGACTCTCCTTTGTGTCCTGGACATCCTTTTATCACAGCATTTGCGACCGTTTACTGATGCATCTCTGTGACTCTGCCAAGCCCGTTTTAAGGCCCCGGAACGCAGCAACTGTGCTGAGTGAACAGAGACAGCTGAGTGATCACACTGGTCGGGCACCACCTAGCACACGGAAGAGCCACACACTGAATGCCCACTGAATAAATGAATGAATTCTAAAATGCTCTCAGGAAGTTTAATAAGGAAAACTCACACAACTGCTTAAAAACTATTTTGCTTTGTTAAATAACTCAAACTCCATTTTTAAATTCCTATTGCTTGAGTGACTTCTTTTTTTGTTCTAATTTTGGAATCAGCGTATTGTAGCTGCCCATTTATGTGTCAAAAAACAGTCAGTTAAAATGCTTCCTTTTCATATTAATCTTTAAAAATTCTAAAAATAAACACCATCTGGTGTATTTGAAATGATTGGATGTTTAATTATATAATGGATGCAGTAATTAAATAAAATTTCTCATCATTTAGTGATATACAGATTCATCAAAAACACAAAAACTAAATAATGATCAACGTTAAATATCACTGAAGTTCATATTGATTTTTTGACTTTTTATCAATATACTGAGTGGATACTATGCTTTTGAAAACACAACAGTAATACTGTGTTAAAGTCATGCCAGTGGTTTCCATTTAAAACTTTTTTTCCACAGAACTTTTTACTTACTTTCCTTATTTAGTCCTTTGTTCATTAAATAAGCTAGTGTAGGATTACATCCCAGAATTAATTATTTCAAAGAATATTTAGGAAGCATCAAAGAAGCTGCAATTTTTATAAAAACAACTGACAGAATTTATTGCCAATGATAAAATTCAGGCTTTCAAGTAAAAATTATAATTTTGGAAAACTGAATCTGTCTTCCCAATACTCAGTGACTTTTCTGATGAGATCAGCAGTGATAGCGGTATTAGCAAATGTGATTTTTTGATATCGTAGATTCCAATGTGACAATATATGAAGAATCTACATAAATCAGTGAACTGATGTTTTCCAAAGATCAATGAATAAATGTTACAAAGTCATGGATGGATGAAAGACCCATTCAAAGTGCCAGATACACAAATGGATTGGACATGACACTCATATATTAATCTAAGATTGCAGATTCACATTGCAACTAATCTTTAAAAAATGACCACAAGTTGAGTTTTGGTGTGGTTAAGAAGACACAAAATAATTGGAAAAGGCTACTAAAACATTCTTCTCTTTTTCAACTGCGTATCTTATGTAAGTCCAGGCTTTTTTTCATATACCTCAACCATAACAACAGATTGCAACAGAAGCCAGGCAATAAAGAAATTTGCAAAAATGTAAAACAATGCTACTTTTCACACTAATTTTTTTTTTGTTTTAGAATGTAATTATTTTCAACAAAAGTGTTGTGACATTATCATGAAATGAGTTATTATTGTTATTTTAAGTAAATTGATAAACATTTTTAAATTTCTCAGGTCTAATTTCTAATACAGTAAAAATCTACAGATATAATCCATGTAAACAAAAACTCTTTTGGGTCTTCAATTTTTCAGGGATACTTTTTAAGAGGTCTTGAGACCAAAAAGGTCCCTGTGTAGCACAAATGGTTTATGCTCAGCTCCTAATCGAGTGGTTGGCAGTTCAAACCCACCCAGCAGCACCACGGAAGAAAGCCCTGTTAATCTGCTTTCGTAAAGATTACAGTCAAGAAAACCCTGTGGAGCTCAGTTCTACTCTGTAACACATGGGTTGCCATGAGTTGGAATTGACTCAAGGGCGAATGGTTTGGTTTTTTTTTTTGTTTGTTTTGGAGACTGAAAAGTTTGACAACTACTACACTAAAGGCTGAAAAACATCTGGCAATCACAAAATTGTTTGTAACCTGAAAGAGGAAGAGAAAGTGAATGAAGGAGGGGAGGGGAGAGAAGGAGAAAGCGAGATAGGTAGGAAAGAGGGGGAGGGAGGGAGGGAGGGAAGCCAAATGGTGAGAGCAAAACTCCAACTGCAGTAGATCAAAAACGGCATGAAAGATGACAAAAGGACAGCATACAGACTCCTTTCCTGGGGAAGGGGAGACGGGAAACTCAACAGTAGTGGGTAGAGGAGATGCAAAAGAAAGGAAGGGTTTCTAAAGTGGAAGACACTAGAGCATGCTTCCAGGCTGTGAAGGAGCTGGCACAGGGAAGGAGAAATAGAGGATAAAAGTGAAAGAAGGGTACTTAAAGAGCAAGGGCCAAGAAGAAGTAGGAGAGGATGAGTCAGGGATGCAGAGAGGAAGAGGCATGGGCCTGGAGCACACCAATACATCTCATCCTCTGAGGAGGTGGCCAACACTGTGTGCCACTCTGGCCTGTGTGTGCACACCCACCCCTTCACAACACACAGCAGGTGTGAGGGCTGCTCTGCAAAGTGGGGCTTCATTTTGGTCTGACTGTTGGTACAAAAGAGCTCTATAGTTTGTCCATTTGTAAAACAAAGGACAGGAGTAGATAACTGATAACATAAGGTCCTTTGCAGATTTAAAATTCTGCAACTTGTAATTCTATAAAAATAATGTGGCAAGGTCACTGCTTAAGTGGAAGAGCTGGCATCATTTATTACAGGGGAATTAAGGACCGAACATGAAACGGCAGAGCTGGTATCATTTATTCAACCACAGCTATTGAGTGCCTCTGTTGAGTGTTCATATTTTCTAAACTGAAAATTTGGGACAGAGCCCAACAAAGGATTTCTTTTGAATCTATGAATTTATTTGACAAGTCTTTAAAAGGCATAAAAATTAAATCACTCTTAGTTATACATCAAATAAATTGCCTCAATTTAAGAGAATAAAAGTGCATGAAATAAGGACTATCTGGGAACTCTGAGACAGAGGTGAGCCTCTTCCAGCTGCTAGCAGGCACTACGAAGAAAATGGATGCCAAAAGGCCCCTTCCCTAGCTACTTATAACATGCATAGCTGAGGAGCTGTAAGTAACCAAAAATCACATTTATAGGCATATCTACTTTTTGCCATAAAAAAATATTGAAACCTTCTAAATCTACAAATGAAATAGTATTTTTCCATCAACTTACAATTTCATTTTAGAAGTCCCTAATCTCTTATTTTTATGTGTCATGCTACCAGCCCTCAAGAAGATAATAAAATAACCTTAAATTTAAAAAATTACGCTATATTTCCAGACTCTTTATTTTCATTTCTAATTGAGCGTTGATAGTTGGTAGCTTATAATAGCTTAAGCTTTTGTATTCTGACATCAGTAAAAAATACTTTTGCAAACTGAATAATAAACCCTTAAAGTATAAAAAAAAAAAATTTTGTTTTTTTTAAAGTATATGTGTGAATATCACGTATGTGGATTCTTAGTTCAGTAACATTTGTACAGAATACATCAAAAGTATAGGTCTATATATTCATATTTTATGTTACTGTATCAAATATGGAGCCCTGGTGGAGCAGTGGTTAAGAGCTCAACTGCTAACCAAAAGGTGGGTAGTTTGAATCCACCAAGTTCTCCTTGGAAACCCTCTGGAGCAATTCTGCTCTGTCCTATACGGCTGATATGAGTCAGAATCGACTCAATGGCAAAGGGTCTGGTTTTTCGTTGGTATCAAATATAGCAGTATAAAACGAGTCAATGTTGATATGGTGACCGAAACAATAATAATCAAACTGTGCCAAGGATGGCACACTCAGCATTGACTAGTGTGCTGTATTGAGGGACTTCACAAGGATATTCAAGTTCAGTAGCACAGCAACGGGTAACCAAATTTTAACAATGAATTTGGAGGAAACTTCAGTGATGTTTCTCCTCCCAAGCCTTGAAAGGAGATAGTTATACTTTTTAACTGAGGATGCTGTATTATTTATATTCTAGGCAATTAAACGTAAATTACTCAGAATCCTCTGCTTTGAACAATTATCTAGAGTGCTGGATGATTTTTTTTTTTTTTTTTTAAGATCACCTAGGAGGCCAATGAAAGCAACCAAAAAAAAAAAAAAAAAAAAACCAAACCCAGCGCCGTCGAGTCGTTTCCGACTCATAGAGACCCTATAGGACAGAGTAGAACTGCCCCATAGAGTTTCCAAGGAGCGCCTGGTGGATTTGAACTGACGACCCTTTGATTAGCAGCCATAGCACTTAACTACTACGTCAGCAGGTTTCCAATGAAAGCAAAGCCAAGGTAATTCCAATGAGATGGGAGAGAAATCTGGAGGGATTCATTTCTTAAATATTACCTTACTGTATCTCTTACTCTGTGTACTCATAAACATAAAATTAATTCAGTGTGCAACAATCTTATTGCTAATATATCTGTGTTCTAAAAGACTCCAGTTTAATTTCTATATAATAATATACACTCATTTGTTACAGTTATAAAAAATCTGACAATTGAACTATTTTGGAAAACTGTGTTTTGAAAGATGTGTGTGCTATGCTATATTCTCTCAAGAGAATTGAAATCTAAGCAATTTTCTTATATTTTTAATGGCTGCCGCTATATTATTAATAATACTTCTGAAACTAAAATGTAAACTATTAGGAAATATTTAAACCTATGGCTATAAAGGTTATACAGCAGCTAAAATTATGTGATTGTTTATATCTTTTATTAAATATATTATAGAAAAATCTCTACAGGTACATAAACTACTCCAGGAAGAACTAGAGTATTTCGCTTAATCAAAAAAGTCTTTTTTATTTTTAGAAAATAATCATATTTGTTATTACCCTTATAATTATTAGTTTTGCTTCCATGGCTTTTGAAAGAAAATAGATGTTATCAATGTGTATGTGTGTGTGTGTGTGTATTGCTTCTGTTAGTTGCTGCTGAGTTGGCTCCAACTCATGCAACCTTACGTATAACATAATGAAATGTTGCCCAGTCCTGAGTCATATTTATGATTGTTGGTATATTTGAGTCCATTGTGGATTGACATGTGTATATACACACACACACGTATATATATATATGTACACACACACACACCACAGAAAGGACTTAGGGAAGGTTATGGTATGTAATACAGCAAAGAGATAGAAAAGGAAGATAGGACTGGGGGTGTGATGATGAGGTAAGGAGTACGGGAGACATAAGCCATAACTTACTAAAGTTAGGCAGGAAATTAGGCTTTGAGCTGCCTAATAGACAAAGAAAAAATTTTAAATTAACACTGGTTATACAAAAACAAAACATAATAATTCTTTGGATAAAACAAATAAAAAATGCCTGTCATTCATGCCCCCGGAAACCCCAAGAGTATGGCCCCCAGACACCCTTTTAGCTCAGTAATGAAGTCACTCCCAAGGTTCACCCTTCAGCCAAAGATTAGACAGGCCCGTAAAGCAAAACAAGACTAAAGTGGCACACCATCCCAGGGGCAAAAACTAGAGGCAGGAGAGAACAGGAAAGTTGGTAATAGGGAACCCAAGGTTGAGAAGGGAGAGTGTTGACATGTCGTGGGGTTGTTAACCAATGTCATAAAACAATATGTGTACTAACTGTTTAATGAGAAACTAGTTTGTTCTGTAAACCTTCATCTAAAGTACAGTAAATAGTTAAATAAATGCCTGTCACCAAAATCTAAAATAAATGTCTTGATTGAATCTTCCTAGAGAGCACACTAACAATTTACTAAATGGCACTGAAATGACTCCTACAAAAATTCACTGCAGGTTTTCTTCTGGCATCTTCTGGAGGGTTCCTCAACGCAAACTGCAGGCATAATGCTGAACTTGGGAAGGCAAAACTGGTTGCAGACGACATGGTCCAAGCACGCAGCTTACCTCACAGGTTGTTTATCTTAATTTGGGAATATAAACTAGAATATTTAGCAATAGACAGACTGCATATCTTTTAAACTCGCTTCTAAGTGTCTGTTTTTCTCAATTGCATTTTAGATAAAAGCCAGTTAATTAACAGTTGCAGTTACAGACTTCAGCAGGCATTCTGCAATGCTATCTTAAGGGCAAGTCTTTAAAAACTAATGGTGCATCTCCAGAATGCATGGGTTGAAGGAATAGCTTCAGGTGTTTCCTTAGAATTTCTGAGTTTATTCAGTAAATAAACAAATGAGTACTCAAGGACCCAGGATTTTACAAAACAGAACATGGCCACAGGGAACAATGACTCAGGTTCTCTTTTTCTAGATTTTGGATTATTAGAGTACTTGCTTTCAAACTTTATAGTGTTTGAATCGCCAGAGGAGGCTGTTAAATGCAGCGTCCCAGGCTTCACAACCAGATGGGTTATGGCAGTACCTCTCAGGTGGGGCCTGGAAACCAGGTAATTCTCTTCAAGGGGGTCCAGGAACAACGCTTTGAGACCATTAATCTAGAGTACAGATTTAGACCATCTTTCTCTCGCTTTTGACCATCATTCTTTTTAACACCTCTACTAGAACATAACATGGAATAAGGTCAGAAACTCAAAGCCGATGTTTGTTATTAAGTTTTTATATAATATTTAGTGGAGGAAGAAGTTGGAACTACTGATTAGTTCATTTTTTTAATTATCTGTAGATCATTCATTCATTCATTCGATATTATTTGAGCACATGCTATGTGCTGGGCATTGTTTAAGGTGCTAGGGATTTAGCAGTGAACACGAGGGACGTGGTCCCTGCTCTCTAATAACATCACTAGTTCTTCCCGGAGTACCTAACAGAGTGGGAGAACTCAATACATGTTTTTAAATTTCACCTTTCTGTCTCCTCAGTTCTCTCTTGTAATAAGCACTGAATGTACTTAGTTTCATACTCAGTTGTGTTAGAGCCTCTACAACCTGCTCTTGAGAGTCCAAAAATCTCTACAACTAGAGTCACGCTGACCTTGTTACGTAGCTATGAGTAAATGGCTGTTTCGTTTTCTACAAAAACAATTATTTTCACTAGACTTAAATATCTCTGTTGACTACATGGAGGTAAAAAACAATGTTTTAACAGAATGTGCCT
Source organism: Elephas maximus indicus (assembly GCF_024166365.1). Classification (NCBI taxonomy): domain Eukaryota; kingdom Metazoa; phylum Chordata; class Mammalia; order Proboscidea; family Elephantidae; genus Elephas; species Elephas maximus. Next base: position 65,635,175 of record NC_064829.1, on the reverse strand, counting down.
CAAGCTAGAAACAGTTTGAGCACTAAACTTAAAACTACTTTAAAGAAAAAAAAAGTTGCTACATTTTGACATTAAACGGTCTTCATTAATACAAAAGCCTTCACTTTATAACAGTTATGTGCTATAAAAAACATAAAATTCTTAGTTACAATTAACATATGCAACATTGTTTATAAAAAATGTGAACTGCTCTTGGGTTCTTTTTGTGTTTTCACATAGAGAACATACCTATACGTGGTAGGACATAAAGCAAATACTGGCTTTTATATTAACAACAACAACAAAAACTACCAGTGAAAATGTGGCATACAGGTTACTATTATCTGAAAAGCACGTCTTCTCCCCTAAGTCAGAAACTTCTTAACAAAATATTAATTTGAGTAATCGGCTTATATGACTATAGGCATAGTCAGTGGATGCTACCTCTTATTCATTTAAGTTTCCAGCAAAATATTTCACAAACTTATTTCAAATAGCTGATTCTACTATATTTGTGCTTTGTACTACAATCTGTCCCAACTGCTTTAGAAAGTAAGCAGATAGTAATTAATAACTGGATTAGTAATTCAGCCAGACTATTCACTAACCACAGACAAAAGAGATTTTAAGAAAATTATTTGTTACTGAAAATGATTTATTTTGCATGCTGTTAAAGGCTTCTTTACCTGCAGATGGCTGGGAAACATTCTTGAAGGCCTTTCTTTTTAACCAAAGATCCTTCAAGGCAGTACATAATGATGTCCATAACCTTTTATGGAAGAAGACACAGGTCAAAACTAATTTCAAATATTTAATTTTCTGAAATTTAAATTATTAACTTATGCCTCATCTGCCCAGGACAATTCTAGATAGTGATGGTTAATGTTTACTTTAAGACAGAGCAGTGCAGTACAATAAGGAGACAGAATTATTTATTTTAAAGGCAATTAATATTTACGTACAGTACTGGTAGCTTATATTTAAGCACACTATACATTTCATTTTATTCATAATGACAGATGTCAATGAGAGCAGAACATTTAAAAATTACTCTAGTACAGACAAATTCCATGTGAATGGTGAATGGACATAGCATTCATTTTGAATTTTGAGGAAATTTAAGTAAAGAGTCCAGAAATAGTAGAAAAGTTCATTCATTTTAGTTAATACTCACTCACTCACTCTTGAAGACATACTGGAAATATAGATGCCCATCTACACTACTGAACTATTTAAGTCTGTTGATGTAATATTTAAAACAAGATATTCTTACCTCCACAAGAAGATCCACAACATCTGTGGGCATCTTTTCAATGAGAATTTCAATGACTCTCAGAATTTCCCCTTTAGCTCGTGCAAGAGTCGTCGTGTGAATATTCTGTTGCGATTGGGTGTTTGCCGCAAGAGCAGTATGTCTATGTACCTGTAAAAACATTTCCACACTGGAGATATGATTGATACTTGATATTCACTTTTCTAGCCACTTTTTTTTTTTTTTCACTTTTCCTTACTACTAAAATAAAAACTAAAAAAAAATCAACAAAAACAAACCTCTTAGGATAGGTCAGGAAATGCTTTTGATTGCAAAAAGAAACTATTTGGATCATAAGAATTTAATAAGCATTGTCTAATAAAATTCTCTACATTTTGGGGTATTTAAATGAGAACTTAATACAATATCACCCTGACGTTTTTAAGAAGAGGTTGAAGATTTGCGAATTCGTTACATTTGGCACTGAGGTGGAAGGCAGGGAATACCCAGGAAGCATAAGTACTGGCTCTCAAGTAATATATACATTACTTACTCTCAAGTAATAATAACAAATAACAGGCATATGGCACTTACTACATCCCAGGTACCATTTTAAGTGCCTTATAATCAAGCTGGGAAATCCAGATTAATATATCTCAAAAATAAAGAACACTGTAAATAATATGAATTCAGTGTGATCTTTTTTCCCTGTACAGGTTCTAAGCTTTACGGTTCAGAGTAGAAAGACCATTAATGGGTGTCAGAAGACACCCAGAGGAATGGGGGCCATGGAGGAGTGGGCACAGACATGAGCAGACAGCTATAATAGTGAGCAACACATTTATTCTAATACTTTAAGATTAAAATGTGAAATGGAAAATTTGTTTTAAAAAGGTAGTATATGTGGACTACCACATTGAAATATTTTTTAATTACCTTCCTAACCAAATGCTGGAGTAGAATAAACCCAAAGCATGGATATTCTAACATTTCATTTAAAAAAATACTCAAATATAAATGGTGTAAACTAAATTAAAAAACATAACTGATATAAGCACTTATTTACTCCCTTTAAAAGGCAGTTTAATGGCCAGCATTTATAGGACCTGTATATGTGGTCAGACTGATGTGAGGTTACTCAATATATTCAGTATTACTACCTACGCATATTCCACTGATGGGATAAATCAATGGTAAAAATTTTCTATAGCTAATAAAACTGCTCATGTATGCATACTTGCACTATACAAATGTAAATATATAAATACCCAGAAATATATAAATATAGTGAAACCTCACTATAACACTTAGCACTATTAGAAAAACATACTTTTTTTTTAATTAGAAAAACACACCCTTAGTTCTACAAATTTATTTTAGATATGAATTCAAAATCTCACTGTTTCATACAACATATAAACTGCTATTAGAACCTTCCTTCCTCCCTTCTAATATCTTCATGTCACAAATATTTACTGCATGCCTATTAAGAATGGCTCTGGGGCAAACACAGGCCCAACAGGTTTCAGGCTATCAGAGTAGACTCAGAGGGTATTTACTTAGTATTTTAAAAATTCATCATAGCTACAGGAAAAACAACTCAGACAGAGCCCATACCCAATGGACACTGTGTCTGCACATTATTCATGCAGAGATAGAACAAACCTTTAAACAAAAAACTGGAGGCTTATCATCCTTTTTTTTTTCTCCCTCTACTAAGACCTTCAAGGCTCTTTAATGGAAAGATCCTATAATCGGTTCATTGTTCTTTACTAGTTTTTCAGTTGGATGTGGGTAATTAGTTAGAACACTTAAGAACGTGGGAATCGACTGGCATTCAAGTCTTTTTCTGTGACATAGGAAAAACAATTAGCAAGTTTATGACTCACATTTTTGTTTACAGTTGGAGAGCCAGTGCTAAATAAGAAGGTTAGTTTTGATTATGCCTAGATACTTACAGTAGTAAAATGTGACTACTTTCAATAGATTTTAATTTGCACTAAAAAACTCATTGCAGTCAAGTCATTCGACTCATAGTGACCCTATAGGACAGAGTAGAACCGCCACATAGGGCTTCCAAAGAGTGCCTGGTGGATTTGAACTGCTGACCTTTTGGTTAGGAGCCATAGCTCTTAACCACTGCACCACCAGGGCTTCCTTAATTTGCATAAGCCAACCAGATTCCAGATAGAAAACTTCTTATCAAATATGTACAAGTAAGTGAATTAACTTGGAGAACAGAAATGGACACAAAAGCATACATAGGAAGCACTAAGTTTCTGTTTGTGGTGATGAAAAATTTGGCAATGGATACTGGTGATGGTTACATAACATGATTAATGCAATTAGTGTCACTAAACTGTACATGTGAAAAATCTTGAACTGACAAATGCTATGCTGTAATATATAATAGATGGATCTTGGCTGAAGGCAGAGAATACAAGAAAGATGTTTTATTGACTACACAAAGGCATTGGACTGTGTGGATCATAACAAATTAAGGATAACATTATGAAGAATGGGAATTCAAGAACACTTAATTGTGCTTGTGCAGAACGTGTACACAAACCAAGAGGCAGTTGTTCAAACAAAACAAGGGGGTAACACATGGTTTACAATCAAAGTGTGCATCAGGGTTGTATCCTTTCACCATACTTATTCAATCTGTGTGCTGAGCAAATAATCTGAGAACCTGGACTACATGGAGAAGAACACAGCATCGAGATTGAAGGAAGACTCGTTAACAACCTTGCCTGCTGAAACCAAAGAGAACTGGAAGCACTTACTGATGAAGATCAAAGACTACAGCCTTCAATATAGATTACCTCTCAGTATAAAGAAAACAAAAGTCCTTACAACTGGACCAATAAGCAACATCATGAAAAATGGAGAAAAGATTCAAGGATTTCATTTTACTTGGATCCACAATTAACACCCATGGAAGCAACAGTCAAGAAATCAAATGATATATTACACTCGGAAAATCTGCTGTAAATAACCTCTTGAAAGTGTTAAGCATAGATGTCATCTTGAGGACTAAGGGTGAGCTTGACCCAAGCCATGGTATTTTCAATTGCCTCATATGCACGCAAAAGATGGCAATGAATATGGAAGGCCAAAGAAGAATTGATGTATTTCTATTACAGTATTGGGAAAGAATACTGGATATACTATGGACTGCCAAAGGAATGCACAAATCTTTCTTGGAAGAAGTACAGCCAGAATGCTCCCTAGAAGCAAGTATGGTGAGACTTCATCTCCCGTCCTTTGGACATGTTACCTGGAGGAAGAAGGACATCATACTTGGTAAAGTAGAGGTTCAGCAAAAGAGAAGACCTGCAACAAGATGGACTGACACAGTGATTGCAACAGTGTGCTAAAACATAACAACCACTGTGAGGATGGTGCAGGACTGGGCAGTATTTTGTTCTTTTGTACATAGGATTGCTATGAGTCGGAATTGACCAGATAGCACCTAACAACAACATGCTATAATATATATATTTAGCCCAGTGCCATCGAGTCGATTCCGACTCATAGTGACCCTATAGGACAGAGTAGAACTGCCCCATAGAGTTTCCAAGGAGTGTCTGGTGGATTTGAACTGCCGACCCTTTGGTTAGCAGCTGTAGCACTTAACCACTACGCCACCAGGGTTTCCATATATATATATTTATACATATAATATATACTAATATACTATATTTATATATATATATATATATATATGTTTATATATACCCAAAAAATCAAACCCATTGCCATCAAGTCGATTCCGACTCATAGCGACCCTATAGGACAGAGAAGAAAAGCTCCACGAGTGGCTGATATATTCGAACTGCTAACCTTTTGATTAGCAGCTAAGCTCTTAACCACTACGCCACCAGGGCTCCAGATATATATATATATTACAAGAATAAAAATTAAAAAGCACATGTAATGAATTCCCCACTGTAGAATTTAGTGTGTACGCACACAGGCACATATATATTCATTTCAGTACTAAATTATAACTTGCACTGTTCTAGAAGCAACTGGAAGGACTCTCGTGATAGGAACCCTCAGCTTCCTCTGAATGAGACGCGGGAACACACTGGAAAGCTACACTCACCTCTTTGGCTATGGTGGTGATGAAGGCGGGTGGTCTGGCAGTGGCGATGAGGGAGAGGGCATGCCTTGCAGAGCGGGCGGAGTCAGCTGCTGGGCTCAGAGGCAGCCCCATTGTGATGCTAAACAGGGATCAGAAAAAAGGAAAAAAGAAAAGAAGCATTAGAAATATAGACTGAAAAGATTAGACACAGCTTATAATGTCAGTTCAAGGTCAATGGGAGCACTCAAACAGTTAGAATATAATGGACTTGCAACAATGAGCAGTGATTAGGAGTCAGGGTGTTCTGGCATCAAATACAAAATCGAATAATTAACCGTGAAGATTGAAAACAGTATGTGCATCTGTCCAAAGTGTTAAAAAGGCCTTGTTAACAAATTATCAAGAACTAGGGCTGAATACATATCACAAAGCTCAGAATAAGCAAGGACACATAGCGTGCTGGGTATTCTCACATTTTTTCTTAAAAAAAATTCAAGGTAATAATTTGTTTACAAGGGCATATCTAAAAGGCTGCATTTCAGGCCTTGTATCTGAAAGGAAGCATCAAAAAACAAAAACAAAACAAAACAAAAAAACTTTTCTGTTCACAGGATCATCGGAAAAACCAAGAATGACACAATCATTTTTAGTTCATATTATTTTTTATTATTACTTTTACTTTGAAATATCCTCAGCATTGCTAGTTTACGCTCTACCTAATACTCTGGGTACCAATCTACTAATTATCATGCCCTGCCAATAATATTTGGTATTGATTTTAAAAAAAGTTATATTAACCGATACTAATTCTCTCTATACAATGAACACATGTATGACATCATTTAGGCTATGTGTAAGATTACACACTTGATGAAATAAATCTTTCCCAACTGTGGGAATGCAAGGATCCTGACAGGGTTGTCATGTTACACTTCTTTATCACTGCTAATACATAAAAAGGATAAATTTTCTTCTGTTTCCAAGCCTTCTTTATATTATATAGATAGCACTATAAAAAGTATTAAGGCTTTTAATTAAAGTGTGGCATGCGATCCACACATTAAATGTATATAAGGAATATTTTGTTACTCAGTAAGAGATCTGATTATAGCTTCTCCCTTTAAATAATTTTGATATCTAAATATGCATATGCAGTTATATGAAGGTTTCCTGTAGTCTGTGTCTTCATGTGTAAACTCAATTATGTTTACAAAAAAAATCTTGAAAAAAAGTTTACCCAGACCCAGTGCCGTCCAGTCAATTTTGACTCATAGCGACCCTACAGGACAGAGTAGAACTGCCCCGCAGAGTTTCCAAGGAGCGCCTGGAGGATTCAAACTGCCAACCCTTTGGTTGGCAGCTGTAGCACTTAACCACTACGCTACCAGGGTTTCCATAAAAAAAGTTTACAGTATCTCTATAATTGATCTAAGGATCATTATTTTAACTTTTAGATGAAAATAAAGATGCATGACGTAAGCATTTTCATCATTGCTTAAAAATAGTCAACTGATGATAAAAAATTCTGCTTATAATTTCTTTGTGACTGTAATCGCTGCTTAAATCTTTGGTGGAAAATATAACTGCCTCTGTTCTCTTCTAAACCAAGAGTAGCTATAAAGTAGGAACTCAGAGAAGAGGAGTATGCAGAGTCTTCCTTTGATGCTTACCACGGAAAAGAAAGATGTGATCTGAGAGAACACACCCACATATCGAACATTAAATGGAAAGAATGCATTGGTGGGTGTGCCACCCCCGGGAGAGATCTTGATGCTGTTGGCACTGGAAAAGGTGTTCAGCAGGAAAGGAGGATGGGCATTTCAACAGCTTCTTTTCTGGACTAAGCTTTACTACTGCGAATTCAGCAGCAGAAATATTACTGTGTGAGTAGTGCTAGGGCTGGATTACTTAATAATTATTGTAAAATTTAGATTATACACCCATATTTTAAATCAAGTTCTTAAAAAAATTTACAAGCCAATTAAACTTTTCAGATATACTGTGATGTTTCCTTTCTTTCATCAATGTGGGTGAACAGGTGTTGAAAATCCCAAAGCATGAAACAAGCAAGACTGGTATTTTAACTGAATAATTCTGGGAAAAAAAAAAAAAGTCAAATTTCACAGGATCAATAAAATCACAGAATGTTGGAGTTGGCAAATATCCCCCAGGTAACATTCTTGCCAAGCAATCACCCAGGGAAAAGGAATGTCTACACCTGGGGCAGCCCATCCCATTTCTGGAAGGCATGATACACAGGAAGTGGACAAAGGACCAAAGGTTTGAAGCCAGATTTCCTTAGCTATTTTATGTCTTTTTGCTTCTCCCCCAGGATTTCCCTATGAGTTAAGATGATGTTGACATCTTACAAATGAGAAATCAGGTCTAGAGAAGTTAAGTGAAGAGCCAAGGAGTGGTACAATGTCTTTCAGGATAGGCAACTTTTGGACAAAAGAAGACAGGGAAGGGTTTCACAATATTATGGTTAATTAGATTAATGAAGTGGTAACATGACTAAATGCAGAAGACACAGATGAAGGGTTAGACTGTATCCCTGAAAGAGATTTCTAGGGATATGTGCAAAACTATGGTGGCACAATGGTTAAATGCTGTTAACTGAAAGGTTGGTGGTTCAAACTCACCGGCGGCTCTGCAGTAGAAAAGACCTGGCGATCTCCTCCTTTAAAGATTACAGCCAAGGAAACCCTATGTGGCAGTTCTACTCTGTCCTACAGGGTCACTATGAGTCAGAATAGACTTGACAGCATACAACAACAGCTGCAATACTTGGACTTCAGCTTTTTTTATTCAGTATCATTAGTGGCTTTTATGAAGATATGGGAAGCATGTTTTATCAATTGGTGTGGATATAAGGTTATAAGGGAAGGCAATTGTATTAGGTGACAGCTTGGATCCAAAAAGTCCTCAAAAGGATCAAATTCAGCTAAATAAGAAGTCTTATGTGTAAGTAGGGAGCCCTGGCGACACCGTGGTTACGTGTTCCGCTGTTAACCTAAAGGTCAGTAGTTCGAACCCACCAGTCACTCCATGGGAGAAAGATGTGGCAGACTGCTTCCATAAAGATTACAGCCTTGGAAACCCTGTTGTTGTTGTTAGGTGCTGTCTAGACAGTACTGACTCATAGTGACCCAACGTACAAATAACAAAACACTGTCCAGTCCTGCACCATCCTCACAATGGTTGCTATGTTTGAGCCCATTGTTGCAGCCATTGTGTTAATCCATCTTGTTGAGGGTCTTCTTTTTTGCTGACCTTCTGCTTTACCAAGCATGATGTCCTTCTCCAGGGGCTGGTCCCTCCTGATAACATGTCCAAAGTATGTGAGATGAAGTCTTGATATTCTTGCTTCTAAGGAGCATTCTGTCTGTACTTTTTCTAAGACAAGTTTGTCATTTTTCTGGCAGTCCACGGTATATTCAATATTCTTCGACAACATCATAATTCAAAGGCATCAATTCTTCTATGGTCTTCCTTATTCCCTGTCCAGCTTTTGCACACATATGAGGTGACTGAAAACACTATGGCTTGGGTCAGGCTCACTTTAGTTCTTAAAGTGACATCTTTGCTTTTTAAAACTTTAAAGAGGTCTTTTGCAGCAGATTTGTCCAATGCAATATTGTTCGATTTCTTGACAGTTGAAACCCTGTGGGGGAGCTCTACTCTGTCCTGTAGGGTCACTAGGACTCGACAGCAACAGGTTTTCTGTGTGGGTACAAATGATCAACTTTACAGATCTGATAGAGGTGATATATTGAGCTTGTGAAACAGATTTAGGGTTTATTTGAAACATAAATACAAGTGTTAGTGATATGGCTGCCCAAAGAGCTAGGTTATATTATAAGAAGTATTGTGATAGAGAAGGTGTTACTCCTGCTGTGCTTCATGGCTTTGGGTCCCTATCCACCTCCCTGTGGATGTGCTCCCTAGGTGCTAAAGATAGGGTCTGGCTTTTGCAGCCAAGGGTTACAGTGTCTTCTGGAGTCTGGAGAAGTCCTGCCTGTCCGCAGCTGTGTGCTGCTGGGACCCTTGCAGTTACCAACCAGAGTTCTAACCACATAAACAGGAACCCAGAAAACCAGCTGTCTTATCCTCTCCACCCACTTCCAAGCCCGCTCTCCCACCCTTTCTCTGTTATCTGTATGGAGAAGAAATTTTTTGGTGGAAAGCTGGCAGAGAGAGAGACAGAGAAAGACAGAGAGATAATATGAATGATAATGACAAAGAAAATGAAAGAGAACAAAGGAATATTTGAATAGAATGTGGGAAGGGTGGGGTGGTCTGATGGCAGATGTTGCCACAGTGACAAGGGGATACTTCCTCTTCCCCTACACCCTTATGCTGTGTCCTGTGGCCACCCAAGACACGGTAGGCATACTATCTATAAAATTTGAATATTAAAATGCCCACTTCACAGGGTTGATTGGAAGATTAAATGAGACGACGGATGCAAAACCACCTGGCCTGCGCCTGACCTGTATTATTGTACAATGTCCTGACCTAACATGCCTCTCCCTAAGAGAAACAAAGTGAAAGGAAAATGAGATCAATTAGCAGCAGGTCATCGGCTTCAAGGTACAGGGTTAGTCACACAGTACCCTTTCCTCACCTCAGCAAACAATCTAGTGAATTTGGGGGACTTGGCAAACTTTGGGAGGAGCCCTGGTGGTGCTGTAGTTAAGGCGCTTGGCTGCTAACCAGAAGGTTGGTGGTTCGAACCCACCAGCTGCTCCACAGGAGAAAGATGTGGCAGTCTGCTTCCATAAAGATTACAGCCTTGGAAACCCTATGTGGCAGTTCTACTCTGTCTGTCCTATTGGGTAACTGTGAGTCGGAATCGACTTGACACCAGTGGGTTTTGGTTTTTGGTTGGCAAATTTTGGTACCCTGGTGGCACAGTGGTTTAAGGTGCTCAGCTGCTAACCAAAAGGTTGGCGGTTCAAACCCACCAGGTGCTCCATAGGAGAAAGATGTGGCAGTCTGCTTCTGTAAAGATTACAGCCTTGGAAACCTTATGTGACAGTTGTGTTCTGTCCCATAGGGTCGCTATGAGTTGAAATCAACTTCACAGCAATGGGTGGCAAATATAGCAAGAAAAGTGGTAAAGCTGGGTGCTGTGTGGCAGGTGTCTGGAAGAGAAGCTGTAGGGTAGGAAGAGAAAGCTAACCAAAGACATGCACAAGTACTACCCATCGAATTCACTGGAAGCTGGAAACCTTAACACTTTCAGACACATCAGCGTGTGCATGTGAGTGATTCCTTCATCAGTGCTGGGCAGTCCGCGTGCAGGACTGCAGACTGTGCCTAGATCTGGTGCTCTGAGGTCAGGGGTCTGCAGTGCTCTTTAAAGCATCCACAGTGCAAAAGCGGGAGGGTTGGGGGCATGACAGCATTGAAAAGGTCTACCAAGGCACAGGGGAGGAAGAGACCCTGTTTTCTCCTCCCCACCAGTCTGCTCAGTGCACTGCCACCAGAGTAATCTTCCAACAGTACCAACTTTATTTCATGGTTATCCTGTTTAAAAGTCTCCAGTAGCTCTCTACTGCTTGTAAGAAAAATCTTAAACTCCTTGAGATTTTAGGCCCTCCATAATCTAATTTCACTATTTTTTTTTTTTGCAATAGCTTTTACTTTTTAGGACAGTTTTAGGTTTACAGAAAAATTGCAGAAAGTACAGAGAGTTCCCATAAACCCCCTGTCCTCTTGCACACAGTTTCTCCTATTATTAACATCTTACATTCCTGTGGTTCATTTGTTACGATGGATAAACCAACATTATTAACTCAAGTCCATAGTTTAGATTAAGGTTCACTCTTTGTGTGTTGTGGTCCCTGGGTGGCGCAAATGGCAGCTAACAGAAAGTTGGTGGTTCGAACGCAATCAAGTGGCACAGTGAAAGAAAGGTCAGACAATCTCCTTCTTATAAAGATTACAGCTAAGAAAACCCTATGGAGCTTTACCCTGTAACACACAGGGTTGCCATGAGTTGGAATAGACTCTATGGCAATGCGTTTGTTTTTTACTTTGTGTTGTACAGCTCTATGGATTTTAAAAAATGCGTAATGTCAGGAAAATTATCCACCATTACAGGATCATAAAGAATAGGTTTACTGACCTAAAAATGCCCTGTGCCCCACCTACGCACCCTAGTTTTATTTTTAACTCAGGCTTTTCAACACCAATGCTCCTGAGGCCAGGCAAGTTTCTAAGTTGGTCCCTAAATTTCCTGTTTCTTTCTTTTTTTTAATTCCAGTATTTTGCTAATGCTTCTCCTACATCCCTCTTCCCAATGGAGCACTCTCCTCCCTCCCCTCTGCTCAGTTCTTGTCTTCTCCACTTGACACCCTGTGGTTGCTATAGCACTAACAGTACAACACAGCTCTCAATCACCTACTGAAATAAAACACAAACCACCAGCAAACTTGCTCAACAAGGCCCTCTGCGCTGAATCCCATTTTTCCAGGCATTATGGATTCGTTTTGTATTGTGAACTCTGCAGACAGGGAGCATGCCTTCTACTCCTGTGTATCCCTCCAAAGTGCCTAGAACAGCCGTTTAGCATAGTGGTAGGTCAATGGTTAGGCATTAAATGAAGTTTCCTGGTAAATTCAGCAGGAAAAAAAATCACTATGCCAATTATTTGACTGAATTGACCAGGCAATGAAGTCAAAGTAATTGACCTGATAGTCCCAAAAGATGCAGTCTAATTCTGCATGTAGTTCCCTCTAAAGGCAAGAGTGCATTGTGAGTGTGATATATCTGAATGCGGGATTCTAATGGAATGAAGAAAGGTCATACCATCAGAGGTTTGAAACTGAAGGGTCTCAGCCTTAATCTGGATCCTGGATGTGAAGGTGGAACTCACTGTTTTCACTTGATCCTGCTTATCTGGCTGTTAGGCAGGTCATTTGTTATAAAGGCTTATATGATGGGTCTTTGGTTTCAGTCTTTAAAAAATATGACATGACAGACTGTCTATTTTACTCAGCATTTCTGTATACATATCCAATATGAAATCCAAGAGATGATAGATATTATTAAAAAAAAAAACAGGAATAGAAAATCTTCCGCTCCAGCTGAGCTCAGTCTTTACATGACTGCTCATGAACCCTGTTTCAACCCTCACTCCATGGAAGTAAAGGCGTTTTAAAAGTAACATGTCACAACACTTCAGTTAAATGTCACTGTCAAAATTATCAAACTTCACCATCTGTCAAACTAAGGAATGCGCTAAAGGGATAGTTGGGGTGAGGGGCACTTAATCATCACAGAGCCCCCAGATCTTGGTCGACAGTAACAGTACACTAAAAACACTCCCCATCAAAGACAAAGATGACTAAAACTATTTTAAAAATACATAGTTAATTATATAACATCTGGGAATTCCACCTTACAGCTTCCTGGTAAAACAGGTGTGTTAACAATTGCCTTTCATTTAATGAGGACACTTCAATTCCTCTCTGTCATGTTAGCCCTTAATTTCATAAACTAAAAGGTAGCAATTTCCCCTCCAAGTGCGTACCTCTTAGATCTATTTCCTACATGTTGTATACATTTATAGTGAATAAAATTGGGCTGACATGATTTAGTTATATGGCCTCCTCTGATAATATATTTTCTACTAAAAATAAATTTTATGCAAACAGGAGAAAAGCATCTTACTGTTTGTATGATGTATGCCTTTCTCTACTCTCTACCCCCTAAATTAAAAAAAAATATAGTTGAGATTTGAGTTAAAATGTCAACTCTTTCTCCAACTGTACTTTATATAGTTCCAAAAGAACCTTTCTAGTGAACAGTACCTATTTCTGCATTATCAGGACAGGTGTAGGTTTCCAGTGGCTAGGTGTTTCTCTTTTCTTTGTTGGTAAGCGGTGGGTACTGCGGAGAAGCAATAGCTCTCTGTAATCACTACCATCCCTCAGCCGTGGCAGCATGTGGTGAGACAGGAGCCACCTTCTGCAGCTGGGCCAGGCTGGTGTGTTCTCTTTAGGAGCAAAGGCCCTGCAACACGAACTAGGCAGACTGAATCAAAATCACAGGCCAAGCAAAGAGAGACCTAAGTCTGGCCTTCCAAGAGTACGAGGATTTCTCTGCTCCTTTATAAAGTATGGTTTTCTGCCATTTCTCACATTTTATCGATATGTACAGAGCCATGCTGATCTAATCTAATTATGGACTTATAAAAAAATATAATACTACATGTATCTATTTTTCTGACAAGAAGTTAAGGATAGCCCAATCTATGACTTCGATGAAGTACGGCCTCAATTGTCTATTAAACAGTTCATTATGAATCAGCAGCCCATAATAATTCATTTAAAATTTTTCTCATATAAGGTTCTACCTGTGAATCACTTGTCACATAGCCAGGTGGTATGAGGGTGATAAAATGGGGGTCAAGAGACCTGAGTGACAATCCTAGCAATCACAGTACTATTGTGAGCTTGGGGAAGTTATTTGATCTCTCTAAACCTCATTTTACTTAATAGGGCATCGAAGGTATTGGATGAGATACTCTTGAGGGAGACTTCTGTCTGTAAAATCCTGTGACTACTTATTAAACATTTATTGCATGCAAGTTACTTGCCAGGTATTATGAATAAATAAGAATAAACACATAATACATGATCCGCATGCTCACAGAGCTTACTGATATTTAAATAAGGCTTTTAATTTCTAGGGTGCATAAAATACTTATTGAAAGTGATTTTATTAAATATATTTCAAAAATTTTGAAACTACACTGGAAATTCTGAAAACTTGGCTACTTTTACCTCTCATAACAGGTTGTTTTAAATTTAGTACTCCGCTGGAGTTTAATTCTGTGAGTGTAAGATTTCAAATGGTAGATAGAGTGGTGTGAGCTGCACGGTTTTTGGAGGAAGCTAGGCCTGGGTTTGAATTCCATCGTATTCAGTGACTACATCGTTGCTATGGACAAGTGACAGCACCTGTCTCAGATGCATTTTTCTCACCTGTACAATGCGGGTAATAGAAGCTCGCTCTGGAGCTTCCTATAATTAGATGAGAACATTTCTGATGTGCGTAGCACATAGGTAAGAAGCACTCGGTTAGAGGGCTGCCTCCTATACCTCTGTATTCCTGCACATTCCTAGCTTCGGGGTAGGTGCTGAAAGAAAGGAAAACCTCACTGTCACAATCTTCTAAGAAGTACAAGGTGAAAACCAATTCTCTTTTTTGCCCTAATTCTGCTCCTCAGAGGTAACTGGGAAGGCGATAGTGCTAGAGTTTTGGAAGCAAAGATCCCACAGCTGAAGTTCTGCAAGGAATAAATGAATAAAATGAGTTAAAACCTATATTCACTTCTACTCATCATTGTTTTAAGATACTACTGGCGTCTCCTGGGCAGGACTGCCCTTTCCTCCCTCTGTTCCTTCACTCAAATGAAAGATTCAAATGGAACGCTTGCTGGCACACTTTCTGATTACCAGCTATGATGCATCTCACCACGCCTGGAATGTGCATGTCTTTTACTGTCCCCTACACTTTATACCATGGTAGCCTCTGGGCAGATCTTATCCTTCCTGTAAGACTGAAAGTGCCTTGGAGACAGGACCAGTTGCCATCCAGCTGACTCCAATTTATAGTGACCCCATGTGTGTCAGAATAGAACTGTGCTCCACAGGATTTTCAATGGCTGATTTTTTGGGAGTAGATGACCAGGCCTTTCTTCCGAGTGCCTCTGGGTGAACTTAAACCTGCAACCTTTTGGTTAGCAGCCAAGCACATTAACCTTTTGCACCATCCAGGGACTCCTTTGGAGCCAGGATCTTTGCTTTATTCAACTCTTTCACTCTTTATATGTCTAACATTGCCCCTTTCACATGTGAAACTCAATAAATGTTTAATTAGTAAACACAACTTAAAATTTGGCAAGATATTTGAAAACATTAGAAAACAACTAGTGATATTTCAATTTCAAAGACGTAAAATTCGACGTCATATTTCTAAAATCAAGGCGTAATTAATTATGGAAAAGTACCCTATTAGTCTCGAGGCCTAGACAGTTGTTTAGGAGACCTCTCAGCAGTGTTAGAATGGGGATGTCTCTATTTGGTCTTTTTATGCATGAGAGAGAGGAAGAAAGGCACTCTGCTGTGATATGTGTCCTCCAGATGTCCACAGAAGGCCTGAGCTAGCCGCCCCTCCTCACGCCCTCCTCCCACACCCCTGCCATCAACTTAAAAGAATGGGAATCGAGAAGGAAACATGGTCTATGCTTTTTCTCTTTTTCAATAAACGAGAACTAACGTTTTTAAAAGCACAAGCACAACATAAAAGCTTCTTTGTGAAGCAAGCTTAACATCACGGAGAGAGGCAAGGCGGCTGAGTGCTGTTACTGTGTACACAGTAAATCGGTCACAAGAAGGGGCAGAGCAGCAGGGCACCGCAGGGTGAGACGCACACTTAACCTCCTGCACACGTCGCTGCTCCATTCCGCAGCGTCTCCGTCCTCCTGCAGGCTGCACCGAGTGTGCCACGGATATAACAGGCCATTTTCAATCTAAATCTTGTTCTAGATTAATAAGCAAACATTTTCTTGCTTATTATGCGATTTATCATGATGAAAATCACATTGGGCTCCTCAAGGCTACATGCTGATACATTCGTTTATTCAGCGCTGTGTGCAGAGAAGTCATACTAATCTTCGTGACAGAAAAGGATGTAACAGCAAGATTTAAATTACCTACTGAAAAACGACAGTATTTGTGTTTGTGGACATATTACATGCAGATAAGACATAAATGTATCTTTATGTTTGCCGATAGAAGCTTCATATAAGCTTATTTAAAAATAAAGTATTAAAAACTAAACCTAAAATGAATATCCATCACTTCTCCTAAGAAACAAAAGTGAGCACGTACTGTGGAAATTTTAAGTCAGATTTGAAAATATAAGATAAAATTAGGTCAAAGTAAGTTTTGGACAATCAAAAAATGTTATGGCTTTCCAGATAAATCAGGGAGACATGAGGATTCCTTGGAGGGTGTGCCTGGCAGCTATAGCACAGGTGAGGGAAAAGCACTGGAACTATGTTCAGGGGCCTTCCACAAAGGCCAGCTGCCTCTTACTATTAGCATAAACTCAATGGCACACATCCCTTCCTAATCCTCAAAGTCAACCAGAAACCTCCCGGTCTCCTCTACCCAAAAGCTATGCTGGCTATCACCATGCCAAGTGTTCATTCTAGAATTGGGCAGTTATTGATCTGTTTGATACCAGGACGATGACAATGGAATCACCACCCATACTATCTCCATATGGTAAAGCCAAAAAAACCAAACCCCTTGCTGTCCAGTGGATTCTAACTCATAGCAACCCTATAGGACAGAGCAGAACTGCTCCATGGAGTTTTCAAGGAGCAGCTGGTGGATTTGAATTGCTGACCTTTTGATTAGCAGCCGAGCTCTTAACCATCATGCCAACAGGGCTCCACCATATGGGTAAAACCAAACCCACTGTCGTCAAGTTGATTCTGGCTCATAGTGACCCTATAGGACGAGTAGAACTGCCCGATAGAGTTTCCAAGGAGCACCTGGCGGATTCAAACTGCCACCCTCTTGGTTAGCAGCCGTAGCACTTAACCACTACGTCACCAGGGTTTCCATATAACATCCACTAATTTCTTAATATGTCCTAAATACTCTTCTAAACACGTTGCAAATTAAGCCTCATTTAACATCAACCTGATGGTTTATTAGCCCCAACTTGTGGATGAAACCGAGGCAGAAAGATGAAGTAATTTGCTGAAGGGCATACAGCTAGGAAGACACAAAGGTGAAGTTTAGGAAGCCAGGGTGGGATGACAGGAAAAGGTGGGGGAGGACAGCTGTGTAGGTTTGAAACGAATATTCTGAATATCCTCCTCTCACCTACAAATCTGGGATTCTGGGCTGGTAACACTAACTCTACAGGCAAAGCCACAGCATTTCATTCTAGCCTTCAATTGCCTCTCTGGTATCTACTTCCTCAGCACAGAGCAGCCAGCATACTGTGGTCAGTATGCTACAGTCCCAAAGCATTCTAGAACATGAGGGATATGAGAACGGCAACCATGAGGAAAGATGGGAGAAGTCTAGCTTTTCAAGTGGTTACCAGTGACAAGAGTGAAATGCTATTCATTGAGAATATCTAAGAGGTGCTAACATTTTCATCAAGAGAAGCACCACGAGACAATTCAAGAATTCCTACCCACTAGGGTGGTTTACACAAATTTTACACATTGCTGGTGGGAATATAAAATGGTACGGCCTTTGTGGAAAGCAGTCTAGTGTTTCCTCAGTAAATTAACATAGAATTGTATGACCCAGCAATTCCACTCCTAGGTAGCTACATAAAGGAATAGAAAACAGGGACTCAAACAGATACTTGTACATGAATGTTCACAGCAGTTCTATTCACAACAGCCAAAAAGTGGAAACAACTTAAATGCCTATTATCTGACAAATGGATAAACAAAATGTGGTATATACAGACAATGGGATACTATTCAGCTATAAAGGATTAAAGTATTTACACATGTGACATCATGGCTGAACCTTAGTTAAAAACATTATGCTAAGTGAGAGACGCCAGACACAAAAGGTCACGTATTATATGATTCCATTTAGGTGAAATATCCAGAATAGGTACATTCATAGAGACAGAAAGTAGATTAGTGGTTACCAGAGACTTGTGGGAAGGTGGAATGTGGAGTGACTGCTTAATGGGTACAGGATTTCCATTTGGGATAATGACAAGTTCTAGAACTAGATAGTGGTGATGTCTGTATATCACTGTGAATGTACTTAATGCCACTGAACTCTGCACTTGAAGATGGTTACAGTGGTAAACTTTATGTTACATGTACTTTAACACCCTGTCCCCATTTCTTCCAGGAATCAGGAGGTTAAATTCTCAAGACAATACTAGCCTCTACAGCATAACCCCCTCCATCCTCCAAATCACTCCCAGCCAGGTGATTGACAAGTGCTTCTCACGTATTTCATTTTAGCAACTCCTTCAGCTCATCTTCCTCTTCCCTTACTCTCTTATCATTGCTTGCCTGGGTCACTGCAACCTCCTTGTAGCTGTTTTCTGTTTCTCTGGCCCAGCTTCCTTCCAACCCAACCTCCTTAATATACACACACTATCTTCCCCATTCCCCCTGCCTGCCTAACTCCTACCTAATCATCCTTCAAGGTCTTCTTCAGGCCCCACTCCTCTTCTGTCTTTTTTTCCAGGACCTAGCAGAGATGGGGTGTGTCTGTAAATCACTGCCAAATTCATCAATTATTGATTGCCAGATATGGCAGGCTTTAATTTCTATTACACTATCCTGAAGAAAATTAATTTCATTTATTAAAGATTTTAATCATGTTGCAGCCATACTACCCATTACCTCACCTTTAAAATCTTGCTCTTCAAATAGGGTAACAAACACAACAAAGGGTTTGCCCAGAATGGCTCAGTCACAGGATAAACATGTTCCATTTTCTTGGAGCACCACTGTTATCAGAAGGCAAGTCATTTTAAAGCATTTTTATATTAAAATGAGTGTAAAATTATTACGGAACAGAGTATAAGTACTTAATGAAAGTTTAAGATAGTGTCCAAGGTTTCTAAGAAATTTCTACCTGTTGCAGATGCTACAACTTATACCTACTTACTGGCCATTACAAGTATTTGGTAGATAAATGTAAGATGGTACTCTTTGACCTTTCCAGCTACATGTTTCATATCCAAAACTCATTGCTGTTGAGTATATTCCAACTCACAGCAACTATACAGGACAGAGTAAAACTGCCCCACAGGTTTCGAAGTGCCAAATCCACCAGCTGCTCCTTGGAAACTGTATGGGGCAGTTCTACTCTGTCCTATAGGGTTGCTACAAATTGAAATCAGCTCGATGGCAATGGGTTTGGTTTTTGGTTTTGGTTTATTATTGATACTATTTCTTGACACTTAATATACTTTATGTCTCATATAAGAAGCCCTGGTGGCACAAACGGTAAAGCACTTGGCTGCTAATTGAAAGGCTGGTGGTTTGAGCCCGCTCAGCGGCTCTTCAGGAGAAAACCTGGTGATCTGCTTCCATAAAGACTACAGCCAAGAAAATCCTACGGGGCAGCTCTATTTTGTCACGTGGGGTCACTGTGAGTCAGAATTGACTTGATGTTGCCTAACAACGACAACATCACTTCTTGTATGCTAGTATCTTTCTTCTGTGCCATTTCCTTATTCTATATTACATTTTCACATGTACATATTTCATCTTCAAAACTAGACTGCAGTGTATTTGTTGTATCCCTGAGAGATAGAAAGCATTGGGATGAACTAAACTAGAAACATTTGTGAACACTTCCCACTTAGGTAGTACAGAGGAAGGAGCATCTACCTGTGCTTGTGGAAGTTAGGGAAGGCTTTAAAAGGCTTAACCATTGAAGAACAAGTAGGAACTTAGTAATAATGAAGAGAAAAAATGTAATTGTACAAAAATACTCTGCATTCTACCAATTAAAAGGCATTCACTGTGTGGGTCTTAGAGGAGGTGGAAGGTAACAGCGGCCAGGACAAGCCAAGGAGGCCCTGGCTAAGAAGGTGTTAGGCTTAACCTAGATGCAGTGGCAATGCACCGAACAAACAACTGCTATCAGGTGCATGACATAAGCAGATTTGTATTTCAAAATTTTTAAGCTAATAGCAGTGTAGACAACTTCGTGAATATATGAAAAATCACTGAATTGTATGCCTTAAAAGGGTGAGTTTTATGGTATGTGAATTACATGACAATTTAAAAAAAGAAAAGAAAAAAGAAACCAGAAGAATGGCTGCCTGGGATCAGGGACAGAGTCTGATGGAACTTTTGGAGTAATGGAAATACTCTCCGTCTTGAGTGTGGCTATGATTACACGTGTGTATATATTTGCTAAAACCCATCAAACCGTGCACTTTAAATGGGTGCATTTTATTTTGTTCAAACGAAACCTTTTAAAAAATTGGTTTAAAAGAGAAGTGTGAAGGAGTGGTTGCCCAAACTATCAGCCATGTCCTCTACTGGTAAAACATTTTTGAGCAAGCATTAAACATGCATATCAGTTTCCTTATAAACCATGTACTTATACTATTGTTGTTGTTGTTAGTTGCATCAAGTCAGCTCTGACTCATGGTGACCATACATATAACAGAACAAAACTTCGCCATCATGATCACTGATATGTGTGAGTCCACTGTTGTGACTATTGTGCATACTACTATAAAAGTACACAATTTGAAAACTCTGTCACAGATCAGTCGTTCATTGGCTCAATACTAAATCCCAATTGTCTTAAAATTACAGAAAAATGCTTCCTTTTAATTGTCCATATCCAAAATTTCATATATTTGAGATTTTTGCCTATTAAATACACACGATTTATAAAGACTTATCAATTCCCACCCCTCCCCTGCAAAACAACAACAAATTCCATTAACTGGAACTGAGCACTTACTTGGCAAGTTGTTTCTCGGCATCAGCACAAAGTTCAAGAAGCCCCATCAGGACAGCAGACACATCCATGTAAGGCTCCCAAACTGTGAAGCCTCGTCCAATTAGATCAATAGCTGTTCTTCGGATAGTGCTGTGTGGAGGAAGTTTGGGACTGGGAGGCTGGAGCAGAAGGAATGTCAATGCCTTGCCTAAAATTACAAAATAAAACACACAGAAATAAAGTCATTTTACTTTTGGATGGTTTTCTTTGAAACATATTTTCAAAATACAAACTACTTTGGATTTTTTCTTTTTAACTGCAAAAGGGTTTTGAGCTCTAAGACTACAAAAGAGCTCTAGTGTGTAGTTTGTTTAGCCACATACTTTCAAAAGAAAAGTTAGGTTACAATATTTTATGCCATGTTCTAAAGGATTTTAATTACATAATAATTATATATTATTAAGTACATATAGCACCGCCCATCTGTCAGTTGGTCATACTACGGTGACTTATGTGTTGCTATTATGCTGGAAGCTATGCTACTGGTATTTCAAATATCAGTAGGGTCTCCCATGGTGGATAGGCTTCCTTGGACCTTCCAGATTAAGACAGACTAGGAAGAAAGGCCTGGAGATCTACTTCCAAAAAAAAGAAAAAAGAACAGTCAATGAAACCCTATAGATCAGGATGGTGTGATCCGCAACTGATCACGGACCAGGAAGTATTTTGTTCCATTTTGGAGTATCCATGAGTCAGGGGCCAACTCGGCAGCAGCTAACAATACCAAAATAAAAAACTTTTAAAACTTTTATAAGTGTTGATTTAGCAGTCCTCTTTTTAGGAAACTATCTTAAGGAAATAGTTTGAACTTAAGAAAAAGATGTATGTGCAAAGATGTGGAGAGCAACATTGTAATGGCAAAAAAGGTAAAAAATAACCTAAATGTCCAAACAATAGTTGGTGGATAGTTAATATGGTACAATCACATGATGGAACATTATGCAGTCTTAAAATTCTTTGCAAAAAACAAAATGGAAAAATGAGCAAGATATAATTAATTAAAACATACAGAACTCAAAGCTGCATATAAAGCATGCGGAAGACAGACCTGATTCCTTCCCTTATGTGTATGAGAAACATAACTGAACAAGCACACTCAACAAACAGTACTTACTGAGTGTGAGAGATGTTAGGCAGGGGGAGTACGGGGGGTGCTATGGGATCCTACGGCATGACAATTAACCTCATCCAGGAGGAGGAAGGGAAGACTTGTACTTTTCAGGGGAAATGATATATATACAAGCTGAGACCTGAAAAATGTGTAGGAGTTAGTCATTTGAAGAGAGATTATTCCAGGGTTAGAGAAGAGCACTGGAGAAAGTACAAAAAGATCATAGAACCAAGAGAAATCTGAGAACTCAGATTCATTCAAGTAGGAAGCTGGGAGGAAAGAAGCAAGAGAAGACGATGGAGAGATAGGCAGGGTTCCTGTTAACTGTGTTAAGGAGTTTAGTGTTTATTTTAGGAGCAACAGGGAGACAAAGAAGGGAGGAAGATATAGAGATATGTATTTTAGGAAGGTCACTGGCTGCAGTGTAAAGAATGGTTTGAAGTGGAGGTGAAGAGAAGTGAAGGGTATTATAAAACCAAGATAACAGCCTGTGAACGCACTCTGCAAATTCATGGTTCTTAATCATTTCTCAGTCATAGAACAGTTTAAGAATCTATTGAAAGCCATCAGTCCTTTCCCTAGGAAAACTGCATACAAACCCACAGCCACCAAATTTTGCAGAAAAATTTCAAGGCATCCATAGACCTTGGGTTAACTACTCCTGCGGTAAACTAAAAATGTACGTATACGAGAAACATCTCCCGGAGAAAGCTCTTACAATTCATACTTCATTCGTAAGTGTAAATTTTACTCTCAAACTTCACCATATAAATGTAACATGTAAGGCTTCACATTTTGTTTTTGGATCAGAAAAATAATACGCTTCCTAAAAAAAAGTGATCCACGGTTCTCTATTTTCTGCTAGCACTTATGCCTCCCCTTTCACCTAACAGCTTTAAAGATCAGCATTCCTGTCCATTCCCCTTTTCCTCAGCAAGTCTGTCAGCTCCATGAGAGCAGAAACTGTGGTTCATACAATTTCACATCTTCCAAACCATCAAGCACAGTCCTTGGCACACATTTTAACACACATTTTAGGTATCCCAAAATGGAAAACAGCTGGCGATCTGCTTCTGTAGCCCAGGGGAATGTCTTGCCTCCTTTTTCCAGGATTTTCAGACAGGTCGCAACCTAAGAAGGATTCACTGAGTTTGGGATGTGATATATGGCACAAATCCATTCCTTTTCATAATTCATAAATGGCCAATTTGGTGGCTATATTGTAGTCGACTCCAACTTTCTGTTTTCATCTGAAGCAGTACAGATAGCAAGAAGGCAAATTATTTCTTTACAAACAGCTTAACAAATGAACCCGCCTTTACTGCATGTATATTTCTAGTGCATCTCACTACCCCAGTTTGTCAGAATGATATTTCAAAATGTCAAGAAATCTTCCACTTAGCTGTTTATTCTCTACTTCTAGGAAGTTGTAAGAGCTGTGGAAAAACCCCTACTACTGTTCTCTGCAGACATCCTGGAAAACCAGCAGCAGTGGCTTTCAATCTAAGCGATAGGGCTCCCTGGAGGTGTATCCTTGGTAAGTGGTATTACAAAAGGGAAGTTCAGTTTCCTAAGTACAATGTTTTATAGCATCTCAATCATCATTTTCCTTAGCGGCACTCTACCATTTCTGCATTCATTTCAGGTAGGAGCATTCTGGCCATCCTCCGGAAAGTGCTAGTTCCTAATGGCCTCTGTGTGGGAACCCCAGAAGTAGCTTCCTCACCAATCAGACCATTTTTTCCTGAGAGCAAAAGTAAAGAATGAGTGGCCAATTTTTAATATTTTCTATCATTTTTTTGACAAAGTGGGAAGGACAGCATAGGGAATGTGATCACTTGTTCTCCAATGAAACGACAGAAAAGGGAAAATCAGCAAGGGTTCCCCAAAAGGCCCTGGGCCCAGCAATGGATGCCCATATGTCTGCTGCTCCTCTGCCAAGTGTGGTCTGTGTCACAGGGAGGATGGACTGCTCAGCAGGACATGCAGGGTCCCTATAACAGCACCACTCCCCTGCTTAGAGCATTTTCATTTTCACTCAAGAATTGCATGAGTAAAAAACTCCTCCGGTGTCTCTCCTTCTCTAGTTGACATTACAGTCTCTGAGCAACATAAAGCAAGGGTTCCTACAATCCTACACTAGTTCTGGCAAGGCATGTTGACAGGCCATGTGTGGGGCACCAAGAGAAGAAAGAAGAATGGCCTGTTTCACACACAAAGTTTAAATCTACTAGTAAGAATATGATTTTTTTTTTTTTCCAGTGAGCTGTTTTGGAAATATATAAGCATACAAATGTCAAAATTCCACATCTGTCTCTGACAACTTATTCCAACCAAAATATATAAGCAATAAGTAACTTTGGTGAAGGGTAAGACAGTACACAATACTGGGGAAGCCAAAACAAGCTGACCAAGGCAAAGTCACAGAAGCTTCATAGACATATCCGATCTTCCTGAGGGACCTAATTACTGGGCTGAGGGCTGTGGAGACCATGGCTTCGGAGGACACCTAGCTCAAATGATATAACATAGTTTATAAAGAAAATGTTCTATATCCTACTTTGGTGAGTAGTGTCTGGAGTCTTAAAAGCTTATGAGTGGCCATCTAAGATACTCCACTGCGCCCACCCCATCTGAAGCAAGGGAGAATGAAGAAAATCAAACACACAAGGGGAAGATTAGGCCAAAGGACTAATGGACCACAACTACCACAGCTCCCAGCAAACTGAATCCTTAACAACTAGATGGTGCCCAGCTACTACCACCACTGACTGCTCTGACAGGTCCCGGACAGAGCTGGAGAAAAATGTAAAACAAAATTCAAACTCACAAAAAAAGACCAGACTTACTGGTCTGACAGAGACTGGAGAAACCCTGAGAGTATGGCCCCCAGACACCTTTTAACTCAGTACTGAAGTCACTCCTGAGGTTCATCCTTCAGCCAAAGATTAGACAGGCCCAGAAAACAAACAATAATACATGTAGCTCAGCCATGTTTATGAGAATAAATGGGTACACTGGCCTAGGGGAAAGGACAAGAAGGCAGGAGGGGACAGGAAGCCTGGACGAATGGAAATGGGGAAACCAAGGTTGAGAAGAGGGTAGTGTTGACATGTCGTAGGGTTGACAACCAATGTCACAAAACAATATGTTTATTAATTGTTTAATGAGAAACTAACTTGCTTTGTAAACCTTCATCTAGAACATAATTAAAAAAAGGAAAACAAAAAATATATAAGCAATAAAAGTTAAAGAGGATTTTAAGTTAAACCTTTTGATGTCTGGCCTTGTTAATTAACAAGATGCTTATGACTTAACTGGTACCAGCAATAATGACACTGATGTTCTGAAGGAATAATCTAGGATCCCTCAGGCTTCAACTTTCTTTGTCATATATTCTTTCAGCTGATATTAAGGAACTAGCCTTTAAATATGGTTGTATGATGATAAAAAGAGATAAATTTATTCCTTCCTCAAGTTATATTGTATTCTTAACTTAGCGTTTTTCTAATTTGTGATTTCATATAGCATAGGTGAAGCAAAGCTAAAATTCTATTCAAAGAAAAAGTCTCAAGACAAAAATTGATGACGTCTCCCATAATTTTCACTAAACCTTTGGTATCCACTAAAAGTTGTATATCTTATTCTCATAAGATAGAATGTAATTTTGTACTAGTACACATCTACTTATTTTACATAAATGTGCCAATATTCACAGCACCTTGCTGGGTAAGGAAGGTAAAGAATGATGCTATCATCTACCATCATGACTTGATCCCTTTCCAAAAGGCTTTCCAGTGGCAGTATTAGAAAGTTCATCTAACTGAGCTAATACGCGTTTAAGGCTTTCCACAGTTTTGTCCCGGCCTATCCATCCAAAGAGTCATGTACTATTACTACTGTTATAGGTGAAGAACTATACAATACTAGGTGCTGGGGAAACAAAAGGGAATAAGACTCAATTCCATCCCTTAAAGAAATTCATTCTAGATGAACAACCAGGTAATATGAATATATTATGAGTAGTATTATAACTGAGGAGCTATGGTGGCACAGTGGTTAAGCACTCAGCTGCTAACCAAAAGGTTGGCAGTTAGAACTTGCCCAGCAGCTCTGCAGGAGAAAGATCTGGTGATTTAATTCCATGAAGATTACAGCCTAGAAAACCCTATGGGGCAGTTCTACTATGTCACATGGGGTCACTATAAGTCAATGACACCTAACAACAACAGTGTTATAATATTTATAAGTATGGGGTATGGAGATAGAAACTTAACAGGGACGCTTAACCCCATCTTAGGGGGTTAAGCGTCCCTGTTAAGTTTCTATCTCCATACCCCATACTTATAAATATTATAACACTGAGGGGGTTAAGCGTCCCTGTTAAGTTTCTATCTCCATACCCCATACTTATAAATATTATAACACTGAGGGCTTCCAAGGGAAAGTGACCTCTATGCCAACACCTTTAGCTAATGAAGGGGGAGGAGGATGGCAAGAAAACATTAAAGGCAGAGGGATTAGCATGTGCAAAGAGGGAAATGGGAGACAACATGTCAAGATCAAGGGATCAGAAGTAGTTCAGTATGGTGGGAAATTATGTGTGTGCGTTTCCGGGTGGCAATGGCCACAAGGAGAAGGTGGGAAGGTGGATGAATTGAAATCCTGAAACATCAGGCTAGAGAGGTTATCAGAGCCAGATCACAAAGGGCCTTGTATTGCATGCTAAGGCATTTATTCATTCTGGTGACAATGGGGAACCACTGGGGAATGTTAAGCAAAGTGGGGCGGTGGGGGGGTGTATGACCACATTTTCACTGTAGAAAGATCAATAGTTGGGCTGTCTTGTGATTAGAAAGGGGCAAGACCTAGTAACTTTTTAATTCTGATCTACTCATCCTCAGCCAAATGGGATAATTAGAATCATAGAATTTTTAAACTGGAAAAGATTTGAGAAACATCTAGTCTATTCCTAGGCTTTGGATGAGAGAGCTGAGGACTACAGAAGGTAAGTAGGTAGCTGCAGGCCTGCATAAGGAGTCCCAGCCTCTACGACCCATTTGGCACCTGTTTATTGTATCATGGAGCCACAGTACGCATCTCTGAACACAACCTGCACCTTTCCAACTCTCATGTTTTATTCATGACACTCTATTCAACTACTTAGTCAAAACTACATCCTTTACCATCTATCTCAAGTCCATCTCCTCCTCTTCCTCCTCTTCCCTTAATTAGGGAATTATCTCAGCTGCAGTTAACAGGGGATTAAATACATTACATGTTTTCTCTTTCTCACATAATGAGAAGGTCCTGTCATGGGTTCAGCAGTTAGAGATGGCCATACCAAGGACCTGGTAACTGTCCTGGCTCTTTTCTCTTAGTTTCATCATGGTCACAAAATGGCTAAGGCCACATCCAACACTGTACCTGCCTTCCCTGTAAGAAAAGAAAGAAGTGAAAGGCAAAAGGCATGTGGTAGTTAAGTTCCCTTTTGAAGTCTAATTGCAACTCACATAATAATTCCCCTGGTTTCAAGGTAGAATGGGAAATGTAGTTTTTTAGCTGGATATTTTTACCTGCCACTTCCAACAGCATTTAAATCCTGTTATCAAGGATAGGGAGGATAGATATTGGGTAGGTAGCTAGCAATTCCTGCCCCATCTTCCCTGCTTATCTTAGAATGAGAGTCTTTTTTTTCAATATAGCAATTATTGTCCATACATTTAACAAAAAATGATATACCATCTTTGGGTATTTATTCTGTTGCCTTAAGCTAATTTTATTTACTTCTTTTAAAATGTTTTTCTTTTTTTTTAGCCTCTTCACGTCTGCTAAGTGGGTAAGTTTCCTAGGCCACATGGAATTTAAAGAAAAACTTTTATGTTTGGCATTAAGCTTAGCATAGTACTACATATACCCAAAAACCAAACCCTTTGCCGCCGAGTCCATTCCACTCATAAAGTAAGTGCTTAATACATAATTACTGCCTTGGCAAATACTGAAGATTAACTGTTATACAGCTATATGTTCAGCAGAATCAACGAAATTATGCACAGCTTAGAAACTTCTAAGAGCCTGCTACTGATCTCTGATGGCCTATGGCAAAGTTTCTATGGCTCTATTGTGAAATGGAAAAAAAATACAAATAATGTAGAAAGTCTTTTTCATAGAACTAAATTTATTAAGTTTAAAGAATTGCTTATTGTGAGGTTACATTCTTACTACTGTTCTTGGTAAATAAAAGTTTCTTTTGTGAGATGATGAAGACAGTGGTATTTCTTAATGTCTGTCCTCAGCAAAGTAAAAGATTTGTAATGCTACGTTAAATCACCTCCAATTTTATTTTTGGAGATTTTACTGACCCATGATATCCAAAGGTTTGAAAACCACTGCCATTTGTAAGAAATTCTCTGTCCTGAGAAACCAGAAGGGTACCTTCTTCTACTATAAATATTATACAGAATACGTCCTGCTACATATAGGCTCTTAACTGAGGATGCCAAGAGGCTCCAAACTTAACTCATTACAGTGCGGAATTCAGCATTATACTAGTCAATCTGAGACTTAATCGAAGTTAAAACCAAAAAACAAAAGAAACTCGTTGCCATTGAGTAGATTCCAACTCATAGTGACTCAAATTGTTGGCCGTTCTTATCTATAAAACAGCTGAGTAGTACAGATACTCAGGCTGCTTTACAGGAAGAATTTAGTGCACAGCACCCCCATGCCTCCCTATGCTCTAGCCACAAGTACAAACGAACCACCAAAATGAAGACAGCCTATATATAGGCTCAGGACACTGGAGAAGAAGTCAAAATATAAGAAAACCCTTTAAAACGCAGAAAGTGCGAAAATCCAGCACTGGATAAATCACAATTAACTTAGCCCCTCTGGCTGCTGAGAAACTAATTCTGTTGTCATGCAGTCAAGAGTAATAACAATATCTCATATTTTAGTGTTATTTTATCTCAAGTTTCCTAAACACCTGTGTCCCAACTTTAATCTTACTTTTTTTTCAAAAGTGTTACAAAAGAGCAAAACTGCAAGAAAATATTTATACTTTGCTGTAACAGCAAAATACTAAAAATGAGAAAAGGATTGAGACAAAGATAGCAAAACAAAGCCTATGTAAGCTATGGTTAAAAAACTGACAGTATTATACTATGGCTAACTTGTTACTTCGGCAAGATCAATCTTGTTCAATCATGAACTGACCAAAGAAAAATGTCAATTAAAAAAAAAAATTCTGCAGTATCTGGTTGGTTATAATTGCCAGCCTTTTTAAAAGATTAAGATACAAGCCATAAAACACACACACATACTCTCTCTCTCTTTAATGTTATTACCTAGTTACCTTGTTTTCTGGAGCATTTTTTTATCCTTATCGCAAAACATGGACTCAATTTATTACTGTGTCCTATATTTACTGAATACCTATTAGATGAAAACACTTTATAAACTATAATTATACATTTATATAAATATCAGGTATCATTTTCAACATCATTGTTTTAACAATAAATCACTATTCTGTATTGCTATTTTATTTTTTATTCCCTCTTCTATTTCTAGAACACAATGGTAGCAACTGTCCCTGATAGTAGTACCTTGTGTTCTCCATGGCACCTTGAACAACAGACTGCTGGATTATTCCACTTAACACACACACATATTTGCAACTGCCAGTTATATACGCTAACAGAACATCACAGTTGTCTCAGTTTTATTTGTATATAACCATAGATCTTACTAAGACATAAATATGGGTTATGGAGTATTTTTTTTAACCCAGTTTCTATTTGTGTAGAAATGGCACTAAATAGGACAGTATCATTTAATAAGTTGTAAAATCAATGACTTTTTTTTTCTAGCCTTCCATTACTTTTCTTTCTCTCTCTCTTTTTTGGCCTAAGTTTTCTCTTCCTTGTCTTGAAGAATCAAGGCCTCATGCGAATCCAGTGGCCACCTCCCAGGCAAATTCTAGAGCCAGCTCTGACTGTCATAAGCACTCTAGCAACCAGTACACCCTGAAGAAGAGGGGAATAAGCACTGGATAACTGAAGAGGCTGAGGGGGGATGTGTGTGTGGGTTGACAGTGCATTAAGAACAGGAAAGAGGATCTCGATCGTGGAGTGAGTGTACTGAGTATGCTGGATGCAAGGCAATGTGGCTTTTATGGTAACCGATGCTTATGGAAAACCAGCAGCCAAAGGGAGGAGTCTCAAGAATTAGAAGTTAAAATACAGCCAGAGTCAAACCACATGTAGCAAGACAGGATGAAATTTTCTTACTGGAATTACTATAAATTCACAGCATTTCAGAGATCTTAGAGATCGTTTGTGATTATTCCGCTATCCTGCTGGTAGGTAATGAACACCACCATTTTCTTGGACGTTGGTTCCTCCGAGGCCAGTCAATAGGTCTAGTTAAGACAAGCTTGTTCCTCCAACTTAAAGAAAAGCACGAATGAAGAAATGGCCACTCACCATTCTTAGCTCTGGATGGTAGAGAAGGGAAAAATGGTCATATTAAAAAAAATACATTAATTAATAGCTCAATTACAAGGAAATTCCTGTGGGAGAACATATTATATGCACTTTAAACCAAATGAATTTATGATGATTTATGCCATTACAATGAGTGCAAAATGAATTAATAATGATTGGCCACTTATTTCAAAGTGTAACCAAGAGAATGAAACGTTTTTCCACTTGCTAACGTCCATCAAAGAATAAGGATGGCTGAGTGCCACACAGAATTTACTCCTCTGCTTTATGTGGGTACTTGATATGATCAAAATACTTCTAATGTAGTATGCATTATTCATGAATATAAAATGATTAAAAAACATTTCTATAACTAAATGCTTTGTATGAATGCAATTATAAAAAGTAGGTTTGAAACATTTCACATCCTTTATTACATAAAAATTCGGTCATTCTTTTAGTAAAAGATAAAATAACTTTGTTAAATTGGGAAATAAATATAACAAAGATATTTAAAAACTAATCAATCTATTATCAGTTTAATCAAAACAGTCCTAATTCGAAGAAATTAGCTGTCTTCAGCCCTATAATTAAGAGTATAAACTCCAAATTCTCCTTAATTCAAAATATGTTTTTTTCTATTCTATTGTACTCCAACCATCACCCATCTGTCAGTTTGTTCTACTGCAATGGCTTGTGTGTTGCTGTGATGCCAAAATTACGCCATTAGTATTTCAAATATCAACAGAGTTACCCATGGTGGACAGGTTTTGGCGGAGCTTCCAGACTAAGACAGACTAGGAAGAGAGGCTTGATGATGTACTTCTGAAAATTAAAAACCAAAACCAAACCCACTGCTGTTGAGTCAATTCAACTCATAGCATCCCTATAGGAGAGAGCAGAACTGCCCCATAGGGTTTCCAAGGCTGTATATCTTTACGGAATCAGACAGCCACATCTTTCTCCCACTGGGTGGCTGGTGGGTTCAAACTGCCGAACTTTTGGTTAGCAGCCAAGAGCTTTAACTACTGTGCCACCAGGGACAATGAAAACCTTATGGATTACAACAGAAGACTATCTGACTTGCTTGCTTTGGACAAGTAATCAGGAGGGATCAATTGCTGGAGGAGGACATCGTGTTTGATGAAGTTGAGGGCCA
This sequence comes from Elephas maximus indicus, assembly GCF_024166365.1. Taxonomy (NCBI): domain Eukaryota; kingdom Metazoa; phylum Chordata; class Mammalia; order Proboscidea; family Elephantidae; genus Elephas; species Elephas maximus. The sequence continues at coordinate 65,603,547 of NC_064829.1, read as the reverse complement.
ATGAGGGTGAGGAAGACCCTTGTGAGGTAGATTAGCACAATAGCCTCAATGATGGACTTGAACATGCTGGAGATCATGAGAGGATATAGATCAGGCATTGTTTCATTCTGTTGTACATAAGGTCCTCATGAGTTGTAGTCGATTCAACGTCAGCTATCCCTGTCTTTCTCGCTCTACCTATCTAGTTTCAAATTAATCAGTTTTATCATACAGTGAAAATTAACCTCACTTTTCTTTGGATATTTAGTTGTTTTTTTTTTTTTTTTTGGATAGCAGACTAAAATAGAAGATCTGACTTTCCTATAAATAAAAGAATATTTCTTAATACAGATAGTCTTTTACTGTCTTTGCTGTTGTTGTTAGGTACTGCCAAGTTGACTTTGACTGGGCAAGGTAAAAATACTGATTGTTTGACAGTCTGGGGCCAGGAATAAAGAAATAAAATAATAGCAGCAGATGTTTCTGAAGGCCAAAGGGGTAAAAAAGAAAATCCATTAATTTTATCTACCAAACCTTTAATTGAACGATCCAAATACTTCTATATCCTCCTGCCAAAGACGCAGAACTGTCAAATGGTATGGATGAAAGACACAGAAAGAGAGGAAATGGGGTGAGGGGTGGGGGAAGAAAACAAGAGTACACCAGAGCACCAGAGTTTAAATCCAACCTGTGGCACCTAAAAGCTGAATGATTCTTTTATTCACTAAATCCTTCCTCAGTGATTGCTGGGTCAGAGGCACTGTTTTGAGCACAGCTCAACAAAGTCTATACTCTCATGAAGCAGATGTTCTTAGTTGGGAGGGACATAAAAACCAAATGAACACATAGATATATGTCAGGTAGTACTAAGTACTGTGAAGAAAAATAAAGCAGAGTAAGAGGCTAGAAAGCGAAAGAGAGGGAAGGACTCTGAACAAAACTGAAGTGAAACGAAAGAGGACTGTGGGTATCTGTGGGAGAAGCATTCTACGCTGAGGGGACAGCACAAAAGGCCCTGAAGCAGGAGTGTGGCTGGGCCATCTAAGGAACAGCAAAAATCTACTGTGGCTGGATGGAAGTTGTCTTAGTCATCTAGTGCTGCTTTAACAGAATTACCACAAGTGGATGGCTTTAACAAAGAGCTTATTCTCTCACGGTCTAGTAGACTAGAAGTCTGAATTCAGGGTGCCAGCTCCAGGGGAAGACTTTCTTTCTCTATTGGCTCTGTAGGGAGGTCCTTGTCATCAATCTTCCCTTGGTCTAGGAGCTTCTCCTCGCAGGAACCCTGGGTTCAAATCACGTGCTCTGCTCTTGGCACTGCTTTCTTGCTGGTATGAGGTCTCCCATCTCTCTCTGCTTGCTTCTCTCTTTTATATCTCAAAAGAGATTGGCTTAAGACTCTATCTAATCTTGTAGATCTCATCAACATAACTGCCCCTAGTCTATCTCGTTAACATCGTAATGATAGGATTTACAGCACATAGGGAAATCACATCAGATGACAAAATGGCAGACAATCATACAACACTGGGAATCATGATCTAGCCAGGTTGACAGGTAGTTTTGGGGGACACAATTCAATCCATGACAGGCCACCTTTTGGCCCCCCAAAATTCATGTCATTGCCACATGTAAAACATATTTACTCTATCATATCATAGCAATAGTCTTAAAAACAACTCCAAGTCCAAAATCCAAAAATCCCTCTTCATCAGTGAAATCTATAATCCTCTGTTCTCTCAGACAATAAACACAATGGCCCTGCCCCCTAGACTCTAGGTACTAGACACACTATCCAGATTCTGAGTGGAGGCCCTTCAGCCCTGGTCTTCAGATCCGCATTCCAGGCCTACTGGGACAGCAACTCTGCTCCCCCGGCTTTAGGTGCACCATTCTCCTAGTTCATCTGAGTGAAGGCTCCACCCTTAGAAATACCAGAGGCCATGGCTCCACCCTTTGAAGCTTCAGAGGTTGTGGCCATGCCCTTTGAGACTGAGGCAGTTTGGCTTCCTGTGTTCCATGTCTCTTCAACTTCTGCTTCCTGGTTTCTTGGCCTCTCAGCCCTCAGGCTTCATACCCAAATCTGCCCTGCTAGGGCAAGTATTCCAAAGCTCTGTAGCACTATTGATAAGTGCCTGGAGGCATCCCACTCCACCAGTAAACTTCAGTCGGAAGGAACTCAGCTGTCTTGCTCCTTGGGTCAGCAAACCCAGCTCCGCCAATAAGTGCCCAGAGGCACCCCACTCCACCAGGAAGTCTCCTGCACACAGGCACTCAGCTCTCTCGCTCCGGGGGTCAGTTCCAACGTTGCATTGTGCTGGTCTCCTAGTTCTACTGCTGCCAGTCCTCAGCTGCAGCTGACCCTCTGCTGCTGTTTCTCACCATCTGTGCCTTCTCCAGTGTTAACAGTTCTCCTCACTTCCTTCTGAGTCTTCTCTCCATTCCCAGTTTCAAAATCACGTACACATTTAGGTGTCTGTAGAGCAGTACCCCACTGTTTTGGTTCCAAATTCTGTCTTAGTCATCTAAGGCTGCTATAACATAAACCTCACAAGTGGATGGCTTTAACAAAGAGAAGTTTATTCTCTCACAGTCTAGTAGACTAGCAGTCCAAATTCAGGGTGCCAGCTCCAGCGGAAGGCTTTCTTTCTCTGTTGGCTCTGGAGGGAGGTCATTGTCATCAATCTTCCCTTGGTCTAGGAGCTTCTCCACGCAGGAACCCCAGGCCCAAAGAATGTGCTCTTCTCCTGGCACTGCTTTCTTACTGGTATGAAGTCCCCCATGTCTGTCTGCTCGCTTTTCTCTTTTATATCTCAAAAGAGATTGGTTTAAGACGTTATCTAATCTTGTAGATCTCATCAACATAACTGCCACTACTCCATCTCATTAACATCATAGTGATAGGATTTACAACACATAGGGAAATCACATCAGATGACAAAACGGTAGACAATCATACAACACTGGAAATCATGACCTAGCCAAGCTGACAGATAGGTTTGGGGGACACAATTCAATCCATGACAGAATTGAACATGGGGAGAGTGGTAGGGCATGAAGTCAGAGATGTAGACAAGGAATGGGTCATGCAGGCCTTTTAATTTTAATCTAAGTTTTATGAGAAAACTATTGGAACGTTGTGTGGAGGAGAGAGACATGATCTGCTTTCAAATTAGAAAGAGACACTCTGGGTATTGTGTACAGAATAGACTGAAAGGGGGTAAGAGTGAAAATAAGGAGACCAAGTGGGAGGCTATTGCAATGCTTCAATAACTTGGACTAAAACAGAAGTGATGGAGTAGGGAGCAGGGTCTGAGTTCTGGAATTTTGTTTTTTAAATACAGCAGACAGGATTTGTTTAGGGATTAGATGTGGTACATGACAGAGAGGAATTAAGGATGGTTCCAAGAATTTTGGTGTGATCAAATAGGTGAATGGTGCCGACATTTACTAACATGAGTAACAACAGAAAAGGTTTTTTTTTTTTTGGAGGGGGGCAGTAATCCAAAGTTTAGTTTTGGGTATTTTAAACTTGAGATACATACCAAATGTCTAAGGGTAGATGCTACATAAGCCATTGGATATGTGAGTCTGGAGATCAGTGGAGAAACCAAGGCTAGAATAAAAATTTTGAAATCATCTATGTATAGATGACATTTAACCTGTAGGACTGGATGTGATACCAAGGGAATAAGTGTAGGTACAAAGAATTTTTATAAGTTGGAAAGGAGAAGAATGTCAAAGCACATCAAGGTGGGAGAAAAGCAGGAGAGGACGATGTCACAGAAACCGAGTAAAGAAGGGTTTCAAGTTTCAGCTTGTGTGGAACTATCATATGTTGCCAAGAGGTTGGGGTGAGGGCTGAGTATTGCTTACTGGGTTTGGCAATATGTAAGTCTCTGGTAAACTGTTGAAAAGGAAGAGAGAAAAGTCTGACTGAAGCAGATTCAAGAAAAAGTGGTAGCTGAGAAAACAGGTATGGCCAATACTGTCAGAGTATTTAGTACAGAATGTATAATATTACACAGATGTAAGGTGATTCCATTTCCTGTGACAGTGATTTCTTATGACTTATTGTTGTTCGTTGCTGTCAAGTAGATTCTGACTCCTGGCAACCCCATGCAGGCAGAGTAGAACTGCTTCAGAGGGTTTTCGAGGTTACGATTTTTGGAAACAGATTGCCAGGCCTGTCTTCTGAGGTACCTCTGGGAGGGTTTAAACTGCCAACCCTTCAGCTAGTAGTCGAGTGTTTCACCATTTGTGCCACCTGGGGACTCTTCTTATGTTGACTTATAATAATTTGGTGTCCGTGTAACCTTCTGTAGGTAGAGAGGGAGTAGATGAGACAGATGTGAGTTTCTTTGGTTAATGTGACACATATTTCTCACTAGAGATAAATAAACTGGCATTCCACGCCTTATATGCAGCTACTCTCAGCCTTGTCTGGGCCTGGTCACTTCTAAGAACCCAGCCAATCAGAGTGAGTCTCTGGCCTTCAAAGCAGACATTGGTTGGCGCTTCCTGGGGTGAAACTCCTCTAATACTGCAGCTTCACTCCTGTCGGATTTCCACAGGAATGCACCTTCATCCTTTCTGATCACCTGTACACCATTAAGCATCCAGGAGAGGGGACTTGCCAAATGGAGTCCCCCAAACCCAAACCAGAGTTCTGAAAATGCTAATATTCCTCTCCAAAGTCATTAACTTACTGCTCAGTGAAAGAAACATGCTCAGTTATTTTATCCATTTGTACTACTTTAAGGCTTTCAGAATTTAATTATTATTAGAAAGTATACAAAACCAAAAAAAAAGGTATTCTTTAAGAAATACCACTAATGTTAACCAAAAGTATGGCAAAAGAACGAACAGAAGTAAAATATTTCATTTTAACTCCATAATTGCCTCTTCTTCTTTTAAATAAATCAGGCAGGTTAATTTAGTTTGCCATCATTATATGGTAAATCTCAAAGTAATTTTATTGATAGGCCAATGAATATTAAAGTCATATGAAAATCTACTTGATCTCTTTTCTAATAACCACAGTAAAGCATTCAAATGGAACAAGGAACTGCTCAACATTAACCCTTTACAGATACATACATAGTCTAAGACTAGAAATAGTATGCCTTAACCCATTGCCATCGAGTCGAGTTCAACTTCGAATATAGTGGCCCTATAAGACAGAATAGAACTACCCCGTAGGGTTTCCAAGGAGCGGCTGGTGGATTCAAACTGCTGACCTTCTGGTTAGCAGCCTAAGCTCTTAATCACTGTGCCACTAGGGCTCCAGTATGCTAAATATTAAGTAAGCTGTGATATGGAGACTAGGGTAACCTTTGAACAAATAAATTCAAAATTGTTTTACATCCTGGTAAATGGACAAATACCAACATTCTCAATACAAACACACTAAATGTTTCCTTCCTACACATTTATTTTATTGAAGTTGTTTAAGGAGAAAAAAAAGATGAGCAAACAAAAGTCACTGTGCTGCCCGTTTCTCAGTCTGGACATCTTTGTTTAAGCTTTGACTTGGCTTAAATGAACGAATTAATATTGACAAAAACATCAACTAAGCTAATGAGTTGTTAGTTAAGGCAATAAACATGTCACATTAGAGTCAGTGCAGTAAAGAGGTAATTAGCCCTAGAAAAGCCCTGCTGATTGGAGCTGTTGAGATCCTCTGCTCTTAACCTTTGAGTCCATTATCTAACCCAGGAGCGGTGGCTATGTTAATGGGGACTCTCCAGTAAACAGTAGCCTTGCTAGAGCAGCCAAGTCTGCATTCAGAATTCTGGGAGGAAAAGGGTGCTGCTGTGTTTACAAATCTCCATGAAAATTTCAACAGAGCTCTTTTGAGAATAGACGTTAATGCCAAAGACAGAAGGCAAATATACAAATATATTTCCGAAGAAATATTTGGGAATATAATATATATATATACACACACACACACACACATATATATGTGTGTGTGTGTGTGTATATATACATTTTTTACAAAGGGATATAGCAACATATTAAGTAACATACAATGTAACAAAGGAGAAAAATCACTCAAACACAAAATTTTCTCTTCTATAAACATACTTCGATCCTCTCAAGGTAAAGCATGAGATACTATGATGAACCCCGCCCCCCTCTGATTATCTGAGCAATAGAAGCAACCGAGGTCATAATAATTCAAAATCACAGATAATAATTTACACTCATTTAAGACAAGAAACGAACACGTGCACTGTGTTACATGTCTGAAATCTCTGTTTACATGAGTAAGTACAGATCACTCTTCAGAGCTGCTTGCTCTGTTTGATCTATTTCTTTTGGACCCTCTCACTAATTTTACCGTTCTGCCTTTAGGGCAATCTCAGCTAGCATTTCAAAGTCTAAGCTGAGAAAAAATATATCAGATGCTTCTAGAAAAATCACGAATAGCAGGAGAAAATCTATACAGGAGTAAAAACACAACAAATTATATGAATAAAGCTCCCATTCTCCAGATTAGTGGTTCATTCCTGAAATAAAAAGCGAAAGACCATATTAGAGTACAATTTGAACTTGTATAATCTCCATATTAATTTCCAAAAAATTATCAAATATATGCTAAGTTTTGATGTTGTTTCTAATATCACATAAATAGATTAGCTGTTACTACATTATCAGGAAACGTTCTTTTTTCCTTGGAAACTTTTTTTTTTTTCCAGCTTAAAGCCAGACTTGTCACGCATTGAAGATAACACTACACTGCCATTCTGTGTGTTAATAATTTTATGCCATTTCCTTTTACAAAGAAAGACAGCTATTCCACCTTCCTTTTGTTAAGACGTAAGTTTGATCACAGAAGAGGTTAGCTGTGCAGTTGCTTGGCACAACTGCAATGCGTATACGTGCAGGGTGTGTGTGTCTGGGCGTGAGAGGAGGAGAGACAATGGGACATTTACTATACAGTAAATCAATATGTGCTATCTTTTTCAGGCTGAGTAATTTCTAAGGGGACAGGAAGCAATTAACTCCTCATACCTTATTGGCTAGCGTATGGTTTTAATATTTTCTACATTTTCCCCTCAAATATAGCTCCTTTTTTAACCAAATTAGAAAATTCTTATAAATTTTCAAAACTGTCGTATAGAGCTTAATTTTCATTAGCTATTTCTTTTACAGAATCCAATTTAGATTAAAAGACATTACAAAACAATTTTCATTTTCAATACAACGTGAAAGAAGTATGCTGTAAACCAAAATAAATATATTTTTCTATTATTGTACCGTCACTGACAGCTAAGCATAACATGAAAAAATGGACTACAATACTAACTTCTTATATTACACCCAAAATATATGAAAATGTCCAGATAATTCTAAACTGTCTAGGACCAATGAAGAGAAATAAAAAAAGAGTGTCGAAATTTTTTAAGTCTTTATGTCCATGTGCATACAGTCGCTATGAGTTGGAACCAACTCAATGGCACCTAACGACAACAATGTCCATGTTTGGATTTAATTTGATATAATTACCTTCATAACAATTTAATGTCATCATAGAATAATGGTGCCCAATCTTTTTTCTACCCTAACATACTTATAAAATATGCCATATTACCATAACCATGGCTTAACATGGCAGGATAGGGATATGAAAATTTGGGAGGAGTGTGATGACATGAATATAATTTGGAAAAGTCCTCCAGGTGATTTAGATGCACTCCCCACTCCATGTCTTACCCAAGCCCCCTTCCAGTTAGGAAGAAACAGCTGCCCTTCTCTCTCTAGTGAAGGAAAACTCATGGATACTAGTAGAAAGCTATGGAATCAGATCTGGATTTGAATCCTAAGCCTATAATCTGGTAACGGTTTGATCATGGATAACTTAACCTGGGTATTTGGTTCCTCATCTACTAAGAGAAAGTGAGAAGAGGATAAAACCTACCTCCTGAACTGATGGGGCCCCAAGATAGCGGTGTTAAGTGAGATAATATGTACCATGTCCAATACAGGGCAGGCTCTTCATATACTCTTCCCCCCATCTTTCTGTATGTAATTACAGAAATAGTTCCTTAATTATTTTTTTCAATCACAGACATATTTATGTGTACATTATACTAAGACTGGAAAAATGGGAAGAAAACAAGGAAAGCTACTTGGACTACAGTCCTTTTAAAAATATATCATCAAAAGCACTTTATTAAACAGGAAGAAAAACAATCAAGCGAAGGAAGGGAAGGAAAGGGAGAGGGAGGGAAACTGTTTCTTTAATGCCTGGCAGGTGGCAGGTACTGTACTGGGTGCTTTACCTGAGGTATTTCATTTAATTCTGAAAATAGCCCATTGAGGAATAGGATATTAGTTCCAGTTTTGAAGATGAGGAAAACTGCTTCTCAGAAACCCTAAGTAATCTATTCTAGATCACACTGTTAGTAAAGCCAGAGCTAGGTTTACCTGACTTGAAATCCTCTGTTCTGTCCATTATAACATGTATGATAGTCTGTGGCATATTCCACACTTAAGATGATATCTGCAAAGGGATTTTAGGTTTAATATTGCAAATGAAATACAGCATAATGTTATCTCCTGATAATGCCAGAAGCTGTAAATTGAGTTCATGACAATCGAGTAGGAGCTGACTCATTTTAACCTGGATGAAAACTGAAAAACCTAACAGGCAGAGCTCCCCAAGGATGGCTGCAATTGTTTATTTGAAAAATTTACATATATTAATACATAAAAATAAGACAGAGAAAGGCAAACAAATACTATAACAACTGGTTTTCCAGCCTTCCCCCGTTGACTCTGGCCTAGTTAAACTGAGCTAGCCATGCTATTTTTCTTCCTCTCAAAATCTGTAGAGGGTGAATCAAATGTGAAAGCAAGATCAATTCTGTTCTGAGACAGTAAATGAGCTTAAGATCAGACCTGCATCAATTTATGGAGAGAATATAACTATACCAGCTTAAAGGCATGTGTATGGAACTGTACTACAAAAAGAGAAAATACACCTCCATACCACCACCACCGATAAACAAATGTCATGTCTACTGATAGGGTCAAAAAATATTTAGTCCCACATTTATAGCAAAATCTACAGAGCAAAAATCTTCACAAATCACATTTCTGTTGAAGTCAGGAGCTAGAATGGTCCAACCATCTCATGCAGATCAGAAAACTGAGCCTCAGAGAAGTTATACAGTTTGCTAAAGAGCAAGTACATCAGCAGATCCAGAAGTGAAATCTTCTGTCTCAAACACCAGTGCCCGTCAATAGATGAGTGGGTAAACAAAAAGTGGTACAATATGTAGAATGAGATATTATTCAGCCATAAGGGGACATAAAGCTCTGATACGTGGTATGACATGGAATAACATGGAAAACATGCTGTGTGATATAAGCCAAACATAAACAGACAAATAGTCTATCATCCCACTGACATGAAACACCTAGAATAGGCAAATGCATAGAGACCAAGGTTTATTAGTGGTCAGCAGGGGTGGGAGGGAGGAGGAAAGGGGGAATTATTGCTTAAGGGGTACTCAGTTTCTGTTAGGGTGATGAAAAATATCTGGGAATGAATGATTGTACAACATGATGAATTTAATTAATGTCACTGAATTGTACCTTAAAAATGGTTAAATGGGAAATGTTTTGTTATATACATTTTACCACAACGATTTTTTTTTAAAGTGTTCCCTCTACATTAATAAAAGGTTCCATAATAAATGAGGTTCAAAATTATGACCTCAACTCACAGGGCAAGGATGTGGTACAAAATGACTTGTATTTAATATCTAAAAGTCAGTAATTGTTCTTTAACATTTTATGACATTAACATGGTACAATGGCCATTTGATGAAGGAATTTTGTCAATAGCTTGCAGCGCTTTCTTTTGAAAAATAATATTTGCTATTACACGTTTCTTGGCAATAGAGGAGCCTGCACCTGTTTTTTTGCTATGATGAGTAATACTCTGAAAAATACCTGTGTAATTTGGTTTCTTCTCCAACTTTAGCAGCAATACTCATTCATGCATAATGAAAATCATTATTATTATGGAGGTAATCTTAATTGTTAAATCAAAAATTATAACAGATTTATGCTGTTTCAAGACAGACAACATAATGGGGATTAAATTCATCTTATTCACAATTTTCTTTTTCAGCTGCTTGTACAAAGTATCACATTTGAAGTTTTAATTATCTTAGCTCACACAGATTTACCACACATTCACACACACATAAACACACACAAAGACAACATACATACACACACACACATATACCTTGTTGTAAACACTATCCAGCTTCAACAATTTTTAACTTATGGTCAATCTCAGTTTCATCTATACCCTCACCCATTTAATTCCCCTAATACCTCAAATTACTTGGGAGCAAATCCCACCTACAAATATTTCAGTATATGATCTCTGTCTCGTTGCCATCAAGTCAATTATCCGAATTATAGTGACCCTACAGAACAGGGTAGTACTGCCCCATAGGGTTTCAAAGGAGTGACTGGTGGATTTGAACTGTCAACCTTTTGGTTAGCAGCTGACCTGAAAAAATAATCACATTACTATTATCACGCCTAACGCCTAACAAAATTATCATTAATTCCTCAATATCATCAAATAGCCAGTGAGTGCTCACATGTTCACATTTCACTGATTTTCTTTCTTCTTCCTCTCCAACCTGTCGTGTCGTCTCCCTCTTTTTTCTTTCTTCCTTCATTTATTTACTTTTGCCTCTTCTAATTGTGATCCAAATGCCTCTTAAATCTCTTAATCTATAAGTTGCCTGGCAAATTTGAACTGCCAACCTCTTGGTAAGTTGCACCGCTCTCGCTCTCTCTCTTCCCGGAAGACATTAGCTCTTTCTCCCCATTGTTGTTAGCTGCTGTCAAGTTGGCCCCCAACTCACGGTGACCACATGTACAACAGGGTTGGACCCTTTGTCCCACAGAATTTCCTAAAGTCTGAATTCTGTTGATTATATCCCTGTAATAACATTTAAAGTGTTCTTCTGACCTCCGTATTTCCTATAAACTGGCTGAACAGATTCAGGTCTGAATTTTTTGACAAGACTGATTCTTAGATAGGGGCAGTGGTGGTGGTTCCGTGGTAGAATTCTCGCCTTCCGCGTGGGAGATCAGGCTCAATTCCTGGCCAGCGTACCTCAGGTGCAGTTACTCGTCTGTCAGCGGAGGCTTCAGTGTTGCTATGATGCTGAACAAGTTTCAGCAGAACATCCAGGTTAAGACAGACTACAAAGAAAGGCTTGGCAATCTATTTCTGAAAACCAGCCAGTGAAAACCCTATGGATCACAACAGTCCCATCCCATTGTGCATGAAGTCACTGTGAGTCAGAGGCTGTCTCGATGGCAGCTAACAATATTTCTTAGATAACGTTGTATACTTCCATCAGGATGTTCATAATGACTGGCTGTCTCCCTTTCAGTGACATTAGGAATCATTGCCTAGATCCATTAATTCATGGTTGTTTTAGTTGCTGTCGATTCCAACTCATAGTGACCTGATGTGTGCAGGGTAGAACTGCTCTACAGGGTTTTAAAGGCTGTGCCCTTTCAGAAGTAGATTGCCAGGTCTGTCTTTTGAGGCACCTCTGGGTGGGTTTGAACTGCCAGGCTTTTGGCTAGTAGCTGAGTGCTTAACCATTTGCACCACAAAGGGCTCATCATTAATTCATTAAAACAAAGAAAACCAAACCCATTGCTGTCGAGTCAATTCTGACTCATAGCAACCCTATAGGACAGAGTGGAGCTGTCCCATAGGGTTTCCAAGGAGTGGCTGGTGGATTTGAACTGCTGATCTTTTGGTTAGCAGCCAAGCTCTTAACCACTGTACCACCAGGGCTCCCACTAATTAAAAAAAAAAAAAAAATTCATTAGGGGTTGAAAAATGGTAATAGTCTATCATGGCTTCTTCATTTATTTCCTAGAATACTGTTATAGAGAAGAATTTCCTCTCACCAACCACTCGAATATGCTGGGGTAAAAAAACACGTGTATAAAAAAAGCAGGCTAAATGCTTGAACTACCAGTTATCGTCAAGTTGTCCCTGACCTGCGGCGACCTCGTGTGTCAGAGTAGAACTGTGCTTAGTAGGGTTTTCAATGGCTGATGTTTTGGAAGTAAACTGCCAGGCCTTTCTTCCGAAGTGCCTCTGGGTGGACACGGACCTCCGACTTCAGTTCGCAGCTGATGCTTGATTATTTCTCATTTTTCAAAATAATAAGCTAGTTCTCTAGTATCGTTCAAAAGTGACACTGAGGTTGGTGTGATTTTTTTCCCTCAGTATCATTTTGAACTCTTGGTTCAAAACAAATTTGATGTGTTTCAATCTATTGTGATTATCATTTATATTACCTTTTTTATTTTGCTTACTGTGTTTTATATAAAAATAAAAATATAAATATAAATATAAACTGCTTCTAGATTCTGAGTTGCTGTTTGGGGAAGTTTTTCCACACTAGACTAGTTTTAGCAATTACATGCTTTCATTTTTTTACACTTAAATCTCACATGTGGAATATATTTGCATAGACAGTGAGAAATGGATCCAATTTTATTTTTTTCCATATGGCAATACAGCCACTATTAACCACTTATTAAAAAGTCCATCTTTTCCCCACTGACTTGATACTTTGTTTTTATACTAAAATTCCATTGTGCACTTAGGTCTACTACAATTTACTACTCTGTTCCATTGGCCTATCTGTTCATCCATCAACACCAAACTACTGTAATCATAAAGGTTTTATAGTTAGCTCCTCTATCTCCTTGTTCTTATTTTGGGGATTTTTGTGGTCATTATTTCATGTTGGTCTTCTGAATGATCAACTTGTATAAGCCCAGAGAAGAGGGGGAAAAAAAAACCTGATGGCATTTGTATTGAGACACAAAACGTGTAAAATGCCCTTGTGATACTGAATCTTCCTGGTCTTCCTATTCAGGAACATGCTAGGTCTTTCCATTTGCTCAGGTCTACTTTTCATTCTTTTAAAGTTTCATTCTTTTCATATGGGTCTTAAACACTTTGTGTTAATTTTACACGTAATTTTTTATTTTTGCAACTGGGGTCCTCTCTTTTACAGACTTTTAATATGTTAATTTTATAACTGCTACTTTACTAAATTCTCCTTTGTAACAATTTTCCCATTGATTGGGTTAGTTGGTGCTTTTTATTTTTCTTCTGCTTTCTTCTATGCTTTGTTCTTTTTACAGCATTTAGAATTATACAATTTAAGCCATTAATTTTCATTCTTTTACTTTATTGATACAGATATTTATCCTATACATTTTCCTTTGATAACTGCTTTAGCTGTATCCTATAAATTCCAATATGCATATTTTAATTATAATTTTCAAAGTCTGCAATTTTGAATATGTATTTTCTATTAGTCCAAGGTTGGCTAATAATATTTTAAAATAATGTTTTAAAATTTCTAGGTGAAGAGGCCTTCTTACATTTGAGTTTGTGAACATTTTGCTCAAAATTACAGAGTGATTACCCATTGCTACTTTGAACTCTAGAGTCACCGGCTTCTTTGCTCTCTTCAAATGCTTCAAGTGTATTCCAACTTAGCTTCTTCCTCACTCTGTCTCTAGTCCTCAAAATGCTTTGTTTACTGTCTCCCCTACTAAAATATAAGTTCCTTAGGGGCAGGAATTTTGTCTTTCTTCTTCAGCATTATTTCCTCTGGCTTGGAACAGAGACTGAAACAGTACAGTAAAACCTGTGTGAGCTGGAGCTGATGGGGGTGACTTGTTTTCCTGGGTCTTGAAAGTTTTCCACCTTTGATAGGGTGCAGTCTTACCACTTTTCAATTAGTGGAAAATATTTGTGTTTTCCTTCTCTGACAGGTTTCCACCTTACACAGGTTCCGGCTTTTGCAGGTTTTACTGTATAATCTTCAATAAACAATGGTTGATTGACTGAATGGGTAAATATTTAACTAATATGTAGGTTCTTTTTAACAGTTCCCTTGCAAGGATTTTTACAAGTATTCATGGAACTTGTTCTACCAATGATACTGTGTGCTTATTATTTTGTATTAACTGTCTGTATAAAAAGTTATGGTATGCATACTGTATACAAAATAATGTTATGCAAATATGAAGCATTACATTTTTAAGTCCCACATTTTGGATATGTTTGTGACTAAATGTTGTATTTATAACTAAATGTTACATCTGCGTTTGTTTGCTGGCCGTGCCCCCTTGCCCCACAGGCACCTTCACAAGCACCATCATGCCAATCCCCTTCCACAGTTGCTGTAAAAAACATTAGCATATTGCTTATGAACATACCTCCTGGGGGAGGGTGTGGCCAGCACACAAATGCAAAATGAGTGCATTATTTACATAAAAATACAGCAAGTTTTTTGGGCACTAACATTTGTATTTTTAAATCTAACAATAAAAATAGAAATTAAATAGAAATCCTTAATGATATCTTCTAAAAATGATTTCACATCAAAAAGGAAACTAATACTATGTAGAAGTTCCCAAATTGTTTTGGAGAAGACATTCCTTCGACTTTAGGTTTAATGTTAGCTTTCAGTCTTTTCTGCACCAAAGTTCTGTCTTCCACATATTCTCTAGACAGTACTTATCCTTTAGGATTTGTGACACTATCTACATACTTTATTATATTTATAAATTGTTTCCTGTCAATTTTTTGCATTCAGAATATTTTACTTAATATTTACTTCAAGTTACTTCATTCCTTCCAATACCCTCACATGTCTATAAAACAATTTAAAATTTTTAAATGTTCTGTAGTTCATTTAGAGATGACCATACCACAAAGATTCTGGAATTTTGAGGGTAGAGGCTAAAGAAGAAAATTGAAAGTGAAGTTTCCTCAATAAAATAATTGCATTCAAACACAAACTTACGCAAGTCACTTAATACTTATAATTGAAAGCAAAAGATTCTAAATACTGGATTTCTCTTCCTGTCAGGAACAAACCACGTTATTTATTTTTGTTTCTGCATGTGGAAGGCAGGAATGGTAACTGCCAATCTCTGCCTTCCCCATGAGCATGCACTGTAAAAACCTGAGCATGTTCTATGCAAAATCATCTGGGTATTATGGAATCAAAAGGCTCAAAAAAACATATTCTTACTCAAAAAGTTAAGCTACTGTTGCTACCAAGTTTGGGAGTGATTAAGTTTAAGAACAATTCTAGTTAATACCTATATTGATAGCTGAGGTTTTAAAAAAATATGTTGTTATTGTTAGGTGCCTTGGAGTTGCTTCCAACTCGTAGCGACCCTGTAGGACAGAGTAGAACTTTCCCATAGGGTTTCCAAGGAGTAGCTGGTAGATTTGAACTGCCAATCTTTTGGTTAGCAGTCAAGTTCTTAACCACTATGCCACCAGGGCTCCATCTGAAAAATACAGTGAATAAAAATTAGTTTGAGCAGTTTCATATTCAAGATAAAAGATTTCTGCAGATCTATCAACCCATTAACTTTATAAATATTGCATTAACTGCATTTTAAATGTAAAGCTATGAATCAGTAATGAGGAATTCTCTGGATGGCACATTGTATTTTAAATATATTGTGAATTACTGTAAGGTCAACAAAGATTAATGTAATCAACATTTTAAAATTGCATCATTTCTGACATAATAGACAAAAATGACTGCTTATCACCAGTGAGATGTCACTGGGATCTACCTGCTGTCCTTAAGGTTGACAGAACAATGCCAAATCCAATTTCCACTAAAAATGGAAAAGCAAATATGTTCACTGGCTACTATTTTATTAATGGATACTCACTACCAATAGCTCAACTCTCGAAAGAACGAGTATTTCTTACCAAAAGAATGAGACTATTAAAAATATTAGACTAATTATAATTTCATCCACATGTTTCACTGAGAGACCTTAGTGAAACATTCTTTAAAAAGTGTCAGAATACAAAGGTAGACCAGTAGAGAACACACAACCTCAAAGGTAGAGGAAGCACTTTTTCTTTTCAAATTATTTAATTTTTTTATTGTAATTTAGATGAAGGTTTGCAGAGCAAACTAGCTTCTCATTAACAATTAATAGACATACTGTTTTGTGACACTGGTTGCCAACCCCACATGTCAACACTCTTCCCTTCTCGACTCTAGGTTCCCCATTACCAGCTTTCCTGTCCCCTTCTGCCTCCTCGCCCTTGCCCCTGGGCTAGTGTGCCCACTTAGTCTTATTTTGTTTTATAGGCCTGTCTAATCTTTGGCTGAAGGCTGAACCTCAGGAGTGACTTCATTAATGAGCTAAAAGGGTATCCTGGGGCCATACTCTCGGGGTTTCTCTAGTCTCTGTCAGACCAGTAAGTCTGTTTTTTTTTTTTTTTGCAAATTAGAATTTTGTTCTACATTTTTTGCCAGCCCTGTCTGGGTCCTTCTATTGTCATCCTTGCCAGAATAGTCAGTGGTGGTAACTGGGCACAAACTAGTTGAGCTGGACTCAGTCTGATACAGGCTGTGGTAGTTGTGGTCCATTAGTCCTTTGGACTAATCTACCCCTTGCGTCTTTGGTTTTCTTCATTCTCCCTTGCTCCAATGAGACCAGTGGAGTATCGTAGATGGCCGCTCACAGGCTTTTAAGACCCCAGATGCTACTCAACAAAGTAGAATGTAGAATATTTTCTTTATAAACAATGTTATACCAGTTGAGCTAGATGTTCCCCAAGACTATTGTCTGGAGGAAGCACTTTCTAGTATCAACTTTTTAGGCAGGGTTGTCATTAAGCAGAAAACAATAATAAATAACAACAACTCTTGGCACTAATACACAGTACCACTATGATACTGTACCCAAAAAACCAATACTGTAAGGCATTATAAAATCAGAAAGGCAGCAAAGAGTTTGGAAGGAAAGCATGAAAGCAGATTTGAAAGAACTTGTTTGCAGGGATTTATATAACCTTAGACATCAAAGATATGGTTCCCAGAATGAAAAATTCTGTTGGGCAAAATATATTCTGTCAATACAGTGATACGATCACACTTCATTTATGCTACTTTGGAAAGGAGTGAGTCACAAATCACTCATAGCTTTTACTTTCCTTAATAGTCATTTCCCTTTGTCCCTGGTCCAGTTGTTGTTAATTTGACTAATAAAAGTTAATATAATTAGCTTTAATGACCTGGTGCTCTTCTAAATCTTGGCATAGTTGATACTTTACTATTAGGTTGAGCTCTGTGGAAATGTCAATATTTGACTATTTTTGACCTACAAAAATGGTAGTTCCATGTGGTACAGTCTAGTACTTGATACTTCATGGTTCCCATCACTATATTGCAACAGATGCATTTAAGAAGAATAATTACATGGGGCTTCAACCTGTGTTCATAGAGGTGATTACATATACATGATTTAAGGGAGATACTAAAATATAAAAAGCAGTAACTTTTCAGTTTTTGTTTAGCATTTTAAAAATATCACATTCTTTGAATAAGCATATTATATAAATATATATATAAATGTGAACAAAGGCAAACTATGTAGTTACCAAAATTACCTTGATTGACAAACTATAGGTTCAGCATATGATTTCTGGGCAATGAAAACAGCTTGAATGACATACTGCATATAACTACTTCATATTGCTATGCTTCAGGAGTGGCCACATCAATATTTTAGGACTTGTGTTACTGCCCAGAACTCTTCTCTTCCCAGAAACAGAGTGGCCTGCTCCACTCAAGCCTATTGCTGCCTGAAGCTCAGGGAGGTCAGGCAGCTGACACTGGAGACATTCTGGGCAGACTGCTCTGTGATGCGATGGTCAGTCAGACAAAGTAGAATTGTAAATGAGCTTGAGCTTAATACATTACCTGCTCTTGGCCTGAAATTCTTCTCTAGTGCTTAAAAGTCTGAAGAATTTGCCACCTGCCAATAGTATCCCCCTTTAAACCATTCAACACAAAAACACTAGTAAATCCTCTGCTTGCCATTTTTAGTCTTTAACTCCCAGAATGCTGTCCCAGTGAACTGACAAACACAGCTAAAATGGATGGCACTGCAACATTTTACAACATATAATGGAACTGGACTGCCTTTTCTATTTGGGAGAAAATGCATTGTAATATCCACTGGGACTGAGGACAAGAGATTATAGGAACTATTTCTTTAGTCTGATGAAGTAGCTAGTAACAGGCACAGAAATCCATAGCAATTAAAAGCCAAATAAAAGTTAAATATAGAATTTGTACATTTATTGTACATTACAATCAAAGATCTGATCTTGTTAACAAATCATTAATTATTCCTTATCACTACCACCCCTGTGAAGTAGAACATAAGGGATGGGACATTACTAAGCCATTGAAATGCAAATTGGGGGGCCACAGGTGCCAACCACCATTTATTTACCTGTAAATGCAAAATGGGGTTAGTTGTGCTTAACACGCAGAGGCAGAATTCATTTTTCTTGAAGTCTGGTCTATTTTCTGTTTTAAACCTACTCATTTGAGTAGATACATGACTACTTTGCCTAGAGATAAATATAGCTATGATAATAGTACTTCTCCGAAAGAAAAACGAAATAAGAAACAATTTCTTGATAGGGCTCTCAAAACTCACACAACAATATTAGCATAACTCAGTTTAAAAAAATTTATGGAAAATATAATTAGCTCATTATAAATGACCAACCAAAGAATGGAATTTTAGTGATATGAAAGTTCTAATTCATAAGATTATATATATATTAGAATTATAACTATAAATTACTCCTCCAGTTATCAATTATAGTAACTCAGCTCCAAATCCTTGTTTTCTTTCCAAGCCCTGACTTGTAATACTGGAGCAGGACCCTATAAACACTTGCTTTGCCAGCTGGCGGAATGTTCAGCTTTGTCAAGACAGGCAATGGAGTGACCCTGCAAGGGAAACAACACAGCAGAAAGACACTTCCCTCCAGAGCAGCTCTAGGGTGCCCGACTCTCCAAAAATAGTGGGCTGCTTTTGAGGAGCTCCAGCCTCCATCCCTCCTGAAACTTCTGGACCGGTTCCAAACTGCCCAACCTCTCAGGCAACAGCTGGCCACTCTGCCTACTCCCTCTGGCAAGTATTTTTGACACGCACAGGCTGGGTATTCCTGTGGTAGCCATGCCCCTTTCAAAGAAGTCAAATTTTAGCCTTGGAGGAGCGCCTCTCCTAACTTTAACCTACTCTCCTAACCTTACTTCCTTTATTGTCCACTCTTCCTCATCCTAGAGATAGCAGCTGCTCTTTTGTACCTGCTGCTTCTAAACCTCAAAAAGCCTCTTCTTCTTCCTTTATTAACACCACCAGCTGTGAGGAAGTCAGCTCCAACTCATGGAGACCCCGTGTGTGTCAGAGTAGAACTATGCTCCATAAGGTTTTCAATGATTTTTTTTGGAAATAGATCACCAGGCCTTTCTTCCAAGATGCTTCTGGTGGACTCGAGCCTCCAACCTTTTAGCTGGCAGCCAAGCACATTAAATATTTGTACCACCCAGAGCCACCTCCTTTACTGGTTAACCATTTTCTACTAGTAAGCAATTTTTTATATTAAAATTTCCCTGTTCAGATAACCAGAGCCCTGGTGGCAAAGTGGTTAAGATGCTCAGCTGCTAACCAAAAGGTCAGCAGTTTGAATCCACCAGCCACTCCTTGGAAATCTTGTGGGGCAGCTCTACGCTGTCCTGTAGGGGTTGCTATGAGTTGGAATTGACTCAATGGCAACGGGGTTTTTTTTGGGTTTAGATAACTGATGTGGTTCTGTCTGCTGACTGATATACTTCCCTTCCTCTCAGCTTCCCTTCAAGAATTATAAGGAATTGGCATCACAGATCTCAAAGTAACTGCTTTTACTCCTCTGGGTGAAGACTACAGCTTTTATAGTCTTCCAGAAAGTTCTACTTCCTCCTTTCTTCACACTATTGTAAAGTAGTACATTTCAGACACTATGATAGTTCTCGAGAAAATGTCCAGCCTAATTTAACCTATAAATGGCAAGATGAATCTTCTGGTTAACAGTGAAAATGTATGAAAGTACCTAAATCACAATCAGACCATCCACAAAACCAGTGTTTACTTTTTATATATATGCCCAGTGAGTTCAATTCAGAGGTCACTTATTAATCATGACTTGAATTCTATTTGCTTAAAGAAGAAATTCTAGAGATTTGGGGCATAAATCAGATTCACATCACTTAGGCACACACACAAGTCAAAACTGAAAGCAAATAATAAACTCTCAGTGAATATTTATCAAATTGTCTGTTTATCAATGTGTCAACATTTTTTCTATGGAAATGAAAAACTCATTTCATCTTGGAGGTTACATGGTGATCAGAAATTATAAACACAAAAAGCATTTCTTCATTACGCATTGAAGGTCTATACAGTTTAGAATGATCTCCGAACAGTAAAACACAAAACTAAAGTTAACACATGCGGAAGATGTTGTACTAGGACCTAACTTCAAAACACGGCTTTCCTTAGTGTAGGTTCCAGGAATGCAACACCTAATTGCAGTGGGTACCTGGAGAAAAAGAAAAAATCAACTGGGAAGTGTAAAACCAAAGACACCTTAAAAATTGCAGAAATTTGGGGCAACACATTAGAAATACAATATTGTTCCCTTAGTAAGATTTTGTAGTTTCTTGCATATTTCTTAAGTTTGTTCTCAGCTATGTGACTTTGTCGTAATAATTGAGACCTTTTTAACTATTTTGCTTTAAATTTGAGTACCTAATTATATGAATGCTCACTCACTATAAAAAAAAATTCTTTTAAACAATACACACATGTATCTAGAAAAATTTTTCTACCTTCTAATCTCTGAATCTCTTCCCAGAGGTAACCATTGTTAACAGCCTGCTGTATAATTTTCTCGATTTTTTTTTCAATTTATTCAGATCAGACTTACAGACATTTTTAGAAACAGATAATTTTAAATGATGTTCTAATTTTTATAAATAAAAAATAGGCAATATTAAATTATATTATTCTGACTTAATATATCTTTGAATTGTTTCTGTATTAGTAGGTCTACTTTATTCTTTTCAACTAGTATATAATACTACATAACTATTATATAATATTTTATATTTTACAATTTATACAAATAATCATTTATTGGGTCTTATTAGCTTGTAGGGTCTTTAAAAACACGATTTTCTATTTTTTGTTGCTGTTCACTAGTATATAGAGAACTACTAATTTTGGGGGATTTATCTTGCTGGATACCCTTGAGTTTCCAAGTACACAGTCATAACCTGTCCAATTTTTATAACTCTTAGTTCTTGTTTTGTCGCATTAGCTAAAACTTTCATGCTAATAATAGCAGTGCTTGCGGCCACGTGCTGGTTAGAATGTATCTAATGTGGCACAATTAAGGATGATGTGGTTTTTAGTTTCAGCTTAATATTCTTTATCTTGGTAATAAAGTTTCTCTTTCATTCATTGTTTACCAAGAGCCCTTATCTGAATTTTACAAACATCATTTTTGATTTCTGTTGAAATAAAGATACAGGTTTCTTTGCTTGCTTGCTTGCTTGTTTTTAAACACTTGATGCTTTCTATATAGGACAATGTATCATACCACAATTATCTAGGTAAACAAATAATATACATTCAAAAAGATTAGTAAAGTTATCTCAAAAGTTACATAGTAAAAGAAAAAGTCCCAGTTAAGATGAAAAACTCTACAAAAGCTACGGCGGGCTATTGCTTTAGAAAACAGTTGTTAATTCACTAATTCACTGAAGTGATATTTATCATGCACATAGTACATGCCAGACAGTGTTCCACACAACTGGGACACACGAGTCAACAAAACAGACAAAGATCCATGATTTGGCAGAATGTTAGACTATCAGAAGGCAATAAGTAGTTTGGAAAAAAGAAAGAGTGGAATACAGTATGGGAGGTGGGCATGTGGGGAAGGGAAGGGAGTAAAATCAGGGATTAAATAAAGTGGCCTGGACAGCTCTCATTGAGAAGGGCAGTCAAACAAGGTAGTAACAGTAGGTGGTGAGAAGTAGCTGAAATTTGGAGCTATAGAATTTTCTGATGGTTGTGTGAGAGAAAGAGAGGAATTAGGGATGACTCTAAGATACTGGAAAGAAAGCATGATCATCAACTGAAAATGGGTCGAAATAGAGCAGGTTTAGTTGGAAAGGCCAAGAATTTTGATTATCATTGAGTTCTGAAGATATATAATTTCTAGTTTTGAGTTTTGTTTTTTAAGAGGCTAGCCCTTTGTGGGGGCGGGGGGGGAGGGCAGTTTATTTTTGCAGATACAATGTGATACCAAACTCCAATTTCTAAAACTCACAAAAATCTGCTGTGCTTAAAGTAGTATCAAGGTCTCGGGTAGCCACTGAGCTCTCTCCTTGGTGCCTTAGGGCCCTGCAGAGTGTAATTTGAAAAGTAAAGGAAGGAGCTCTATATTTACTGATTTCATACACACATCAGGTCCTCTAAGGACCTTGGGCTCTGGCAGCTACCAGTTGAATTGGGTAGCACCAAGTTCACCAGCACATATTGTACGCCTATGCAGCCAAACTGTAAAAAATAAAATAGACTTGGCTTCCTATCATTCAACAGAGTCTTAGAAATTGTGTTTTCTAAAAGACATGGCAAGGAATCTAAAACCAGTTCATAAAATGTTTCTGTTCACTTCTTTCTAAGAGAACCATCAAAAGTTCTGCAGCTCTTGAAGGAGTTAGCCTGGATGCTATCCATTGTCCCTTCCTGATATAAAACTGTTTAAACTTATGGAAACTTAAATAAGTTAATTACAGGAATTCTAAAGTACATATAGATTAAAGCATACAACTGAGAAGGAATCATTCTGCAGAGCTGCCAAAAAACTTCAGAGCAAGGTTATTTAAGAACCAGAAATAGAAATGTCCTACGCAAAAAAAAAAAAAAAAAAGGTTATCATTGGTAATGCAATGCTAAAACTTGCCACTGAATCTGCTACTCAGGAAGCCAGTACAAGCAATCAAGGAAATTAAAGATTGAACTAAAATTGCAAACCAAGTCAAGGTAACCAGTATAGTTGGCCCTCCATATTCACGGGTTCCACATTCATGGATTCAACCAACTGCAGATCGAAAATATTTGGATAAAAAAAAAGAAAGCTCCAGAAAGAAAAACTTGAATTTGCCATGTGCCAAGCACTACGCTGAACCCACACAAATGATGTGTAGGCATCATTTCACAGCCTACCATTTCACAGAACCTCAGTCTCTCTCCAGCACTCCTTGTTTGAACATTGTTTGTCTGGCTCTCATTCAATTGCTACTTGTGTTGTGTGCATCCTTTGTTTCTGTGAAAAATGGCTCCTAAGAAGCAATGAAGTGGTCAAAGCAATCCCTCAAAGGCTAAGTGTGAAGGGGTTGAGGAGAGCAAGAGGAAGGAGTTTCGGGCTAGTACAAGATGGCTGGCTAACTCTGTAAAGCATCACAGCCTCCAGAACTGAAAGATTGCGGAAGACTAGGCATCAGCTAATGCTCAGGCAACATCAGTATTCCCAGAGGAGCCCAAGAAACTCACAGAGGAGAAAGGCTACCTTCCAGAGCAAGTCTTCAATTGTGACGAAACAACTACGTACATAGCATTTACGTTGTATTAGGTATTAGAAGTAACCTAGAGATGATTTAAAGTATATGAGAGGACATGTGCAGGTTATACGCAAATACTACACCATTTATATAAAGGACTTGAGCACCCGTGGATTTTGGTATCTGGAGGGATCCTGGAACCAATCCCCCGTGGATACCGAGGGATGATTATATATTGGACAGCTGGCAGAAAGAATCTTATACCAGTGATGCATCACATTCTAGATCAAAAAAATAGTTATAAAGCCTTGGTACAATTTAAAGTCCTGTAAGGATGAGGATGTAGACCTCAAACTTTCAAATATGTTATAATTAGCTTCTGAAATGTTTTATTAGAGTCACCTCAAAGCCCTTTTCTATATTAAATGGCAAGAAAGGACCAGTGACACACTTTTCAGGGGCTGGCAAACTTTCTCTGTAAATAGCCAGATAGTAACTATTTTCAGCTTTGCAGTACATAGTCTGTAGCAACTACTCAGTTCTCCCATTGTAGCATGAAATAATTAGACAATACATAAACAAGTGGCTATGGCTGTGTTACAATAAAACTTTCTTTACAAAAACAGAAAGGGGGTCAGGTTTGGTCCACAGGCACGGTTTGCTGACCTCTGGTCTACAGTACAGCTATATTCAACATAAGACAAGTCCATGAAGCTGGACATGTATGGAGAATGAGTTCTACGATGAAACAGTTGTGGCAGAGTGAGCCGATATGAGGTAACCATTAAGGGGGGTGGGGAGCAGAAAAATACTTTAAAGATGCTCAGTTTCAATCATAAGCCATACTTGTGGAAAGCTATAAAAGTAGATAGAATAGCTGGAATGAAGCAATCCAAATATGATAGGCAAGTTCAAGTGGCAGCAATAAACTCAAGCCGACTATATAGTTAGAATAATAGCAAATCACATCGATAATTTCAAAGAGCCCTGTAATTTTAGATGGAAGTGGCCTTAGAAATAACCTCGTCCAACTTACTTTATGGAAGAAGAACTCAAAGCACAGAGAATAGCGAATTAACAAAAAAAGATGGCAAATTAAAGTTATTTTTGGAGAATAAGCATGAGGTTATATCATCAAGATAGAGCCTATAAGGCAAGTGACAGAGCTCAGTTAAAAATGATAAAGCTGTTATATACATAAGTTATTTATAAGTTAAAACAAAATGAATAGTCAAAATTTCCATTTGATCTGAGCTTAGTATAGTGACATGGTTAAAATGAGAAACAAAAGTCATAAATATATAGAAATTCAGCCAACTGCAAATAAAAAATTATAAAAATACTTAGCATTTTATTTAAGCATCTGTATATCGCCAAAGAAAAGTGTATATTTACATAAACCCTCCAGGAACTAATGTGCTTTACCACAGGCAGTGGTGATCAGTGTGTGTGGTAGACAAAAAACAAAACAAAACATGGAAGCATGGAAAAATACTGGAAAAAAACACGTATGGTCTCAAATTTCTTACAAGGCAGATAACCTTACGGAATTTGCTTAATTTTTCACATATCTATAAAATGTTGACAGTAATACCTACCTTATAAGGTTCTTGGGAAGATTTTTTTTTTTTAAGTAGTACATAGGCATGTAAGATTTTTTTTTTTAAGTAGTACATACGCATGGAAGTGTCCTAAGACATAGCAGGTGCTTTAAAAGGAGCTATTTCCTTTCCTTATTCGCCTATGAACATTTCTAGTAATAAGTACTAACAATGGACCAATAAACAACGTCATGATAAATGGAGAAAAGATTGAGATTGTCAAGATTTCATTTTACTTGGATTCACAATCAACACCCATGGAAGCAGCAGTCAAGAAATCAAAACACGCATTGGATTCGGCAAATCGACTGCAAGAGATCTCTTTAAAGTGTTAAAACCAAAGATGTCACCTTAAGGACTAAGGTAAGCCTGACCCAAGCCATGGTGTTGGGAATCGCCTCATATGCATGCGAAAGCTGGACAATGAATATGGTAGACCAAAGAAGAATTGACACCTTTGAATTGTGATACTGGCGAAGAATACTGAACATACCATTGACTGTCAAAAGAACAAACAAATCTGTCTTGGAAGAAATACAACTAGAATGCTCCTTAGAAGCAAGGATGGTGAGACTACGTCTCACATACTTTGGACATGTTATCAGGAGGGATCAGTCCCTGGAGAACGACATCATGCTTGGTAAAGTAGAGAAGACCCTTAATGAGATGGATTGACAGACACAGTGGCTGCAACAATGGGCTCAAGCACAGCAACAATTGTGAGGATGACACAGGACTGGGCAGTGTTTCGTTCTGTTGTGCATGGAGTCGCTATGAGTCAGAACTGACTTGACAGCACCTAATAACAACATTTATAAAGTGCTTATATGTCAGGCACTTGTCTAATTACAGGAAATCACCAGGTTACAAACGAAATCCTTTCCTGTGTCTTTAAGAACTTGTAGGTAAGTTGGAACAGGTGCCAACCAAAACCAAACCCCACTGTCCTGGAGTCTATTCTGACTCATTGTGACCCTACAGGACAGAGCAGAACTGCCCCATTGGGTTTCCGAGACTGTAGTCTTTATGTAAGCAGAGTGCCACATCTTTCTCCTGCAGCGTGGCTAATTGGTTCAAACTGCTGACTTTTCAGTTAGCAGCCGAGCGCTAAACCTCTGTGTCACCAGGGCTCCTTGGAATAGGCGTATATGGTTCTTACTTAGCTTTACTTAAGTGCAAGGAAAGGCTTGAAGCTTTTTCAATGATTTAAAAGCTGCACATGCAGCAAGTGAAGGTGATTGTGATGAAGAATTTGTTGTCAGGAGGTGTTAGTTCCATCTTTTCACAAACTAAGGGCAAACTCACATAACATTAAAGGGCTTGAACGAGTTGTCCATAAATTGGACATTTGTAACCTGGGGACTTACTATATTCGCTTAATCCTCACAAAAAGTCTGTGAGGTAGATACTACTATTATTCCCATGTTTTAGTTAAGGAAACTGAGGCACAAAGTGTGTTCAGGCCACACAGTACTAAGTGATAATACCCAGATTTGAACATAAGCAATCTGGTTCCAGAATAACAAAATTGCAATAAAAAGGCTAAACAACAATTAGCTCTGAGAGTCGTATAAATGTCTCTTATACACTCTAATCAGTTCCCATTATATTTTTATCTGCAAATATAAAGAAAAATTACAATTTCTGCATTAAGGTAGTATAATGACCAGAACTACTCTAGAACGTTTAGCTTAAAATAACCATAAAGGATTCCATTTTCAGTAGAGTTTCTCTATTCACATCAAAATTACATATGAAGCTTTATAAATAGCACAGATGCTCAAACTCCACCCCTGACTTTCTGTATAGAAACTCCAGGGTAAAAGCCCAGACACCTGCATCCTTAAAACATTCTACACAGGATTTTAGTGCATAGCCAGAGGGAAGAAGCACTATTCCAAACACATAAGATGTAACGGCGATGAAAGTCAAGTGGTGTGTGGAACCAGGAAGATTTTCAAAGGCAAAATTACAAGTGAGAATTAGTGGTAAAGACCATGGAATGCTGAGTGAGTACATTGAGAAGCAGAGCTAACAAAGTGAAAAATCCAGAATGGAAACTCCGGATTACTTCAAAGTTCCAGGAAGGACAGGTTTTGATATTGGGGAGTGTGAGGCCTCCTACTTTGTTCTTTTTCTTCAATATCGCTTTGGTTATTCAAGATTTCTTTCCTTTCCACATAAAGTTGGTCATTAGTTTTTCTATTTCAGTAAAGAATGTTGTAGGAATTTGTATGGGGATTGCACTGTATCTGTAGATCACTTCAGGTAGAACTGACATTTTTACTATATTAAGTCTTCCAAACCATGAGCACTGGATGCCTTTCCATTTTGGTATGTCTATTTTAATCTCTTGTAGTAGTGTTTTATAATTTCCATTGTTTAAGTCTTTTATGTCCCTGGTTAGGTTAATTTCTAGGTATTTTATTGATGTAGGGGCTATTATAAACGCTACTGTTTTCTTGATTTCTTTTTTGGAGTACTCTTTGTTAGTGTAAAGGAACCAACTGATTTTTGTGCGTTGATCTTGTAGCCTGCAATGTTGCTAAATTCTTCTATTAGTTCCAGCTGTTTTCTTGTGGAATCTTTAGGGTCTTTTATGTATAGAATCACGTCATCTGCAAATAGAGATAGACTTACTTCTTCCTTTCTGATTTGGATACCTTTTATTTCTGTCTTATTGCTCTGGCTAGGACTTCAGTACAATGTTGAATAAGAGTGCTGATAATGGGCATCCTTGTCCTGTTCTCGTACTTGAATGGGAGGCTCTCAGCCTTTTCCCATTGAGTAAATGTTGACTGTTGGTTTTGCATATATGCACCTAATTATGTTGAGAAATTTCCCTTCTCTTCCTATTTTGCTGAGAGTTTTTATCAGGAAAGAGTGTTCAATTTTATCTAATGCCTTTTCTGCATCAACTGATATGACCATATAGTTCTTTTCCTTTGTTTTATTTATGTGGCGGATTACATTGATGGATTTTCTAATGTTGAACCACCCTTGTGATCTTGGAATGAATCCCACCTGATCATGGTATGTGATTTTTTTTTTTTTTTTTTGATATGTTGCTGAAGTCTGTTGGCCAGAACTTTGTTGAAATTTTTTGCATTTATGTTCATAAGGGATATTGGTCTGTAATTTTCCTTCTTTTTTTTTTTTTGTGGCATCTTTGCCTGCTTTAGGTATCAGGGTTATGTTGGCTTCATAGAAAGAGTTTGGTAGTGTTCCTTATTCTTCTATGTTTTTGAAGAGATTGAATAGGATTGATGCCAACTCTTCTCTGAAGGTTTGGTAGAATTACCAAGTATGGCCAGCTGGTCCTGGGCTTTTTTTGGGGGGGGGGGTGGTGTTTTTGGATGACATCTTCAATCTCTTCTTTTGTAATGTGTCTGCTTTAAATTTTCTTCCTCTGTTTGTGTTAGTTTGCATAGCTGGTGTGTTTCTAGGTATTTGTCCATTTCATTAGGTTTCCAAATATGTTGGAGTACAATTTTTCATAGTAATCTGTTATGATCTTCTTTATCTTGTTGGATCAGTTCATTTCTTAATTTGGTTATTTACCTCTTCTGGTTTTTTTTTTTTTTTTCTTTTATCAATCTAGCCAGTGGTTTGCCTATTTTATTGATCTTTTCAAGAAACCAACTTCTGGTTTTGTTAATTCTATTGTTTTCTACTTTGTTTATCTCTGTCCTGATCTTTATTATTTCCTTTTTTTTTTTCTGGTAGTTTTTGGCTTCTTTTGCTAATCCTGTTCTATTTGTTCAAGTTATCAGTTTAAGTCAATGATTTTAGATCTTCTTTTTAATGTAGGCATTTATTGCTATGAATTTCCCTCTGAGTGCTGCTTTTGCTGTATCCCAAAGGTTTTGATAATGTTGTATCTTCATTTTAGTTTGATTCTAGGAATTTTTTAAATTTCACTTTTGGTTTTTCCTACCACTCAACAGCTTTTCAGTAATGTATTATTTAATTTCCATGTTTTTTCTCCTCCTTAGTTTTCCTGTTGGTGATTTCTAGCTTCATACCACTATGGTCAGAGAAGATGCTTTGTATGATTTCAATCTATTTAAATTTGTTGACATGTGTTTTATGTCCTACCATATGGTCTATTACAGAAAATGATCCATGTCAGCAGGAGAAGAATGTGTATTGTTCTGATGCTGGGTGGAGTGTTCTATATATGTCCATTAGATCCAGCTAGCTTATGGCTTTATTTAAGTTCTAATGTCTTTAATGGTCTTCTTTTTAGATGTCCTGTCTGTAAATGAAAGTCGTATGTTGACGTCTCCTATTATTATTGTGGAGTTGCCTATATCTCCTTTCATATTAGTATTTGTTTCATGTATTTTGGAGCATTGCTGTTAGGTGCATGCGTATTTATAATTGTTATGTCTTCTTGTTGGACTGACCCTTTTATTGTTATGCAATGCCCTTCTTTATATCTTGTAATAGATTTTGACATAAAGTCTATTTTATCTGATACCAGTATGGCCATCTCTGCTTTCTTTTGTTTACTCATTGCATGGAATATTTTTCTCCATTCTTTTATTTTCAGTCTGTTTATATCCTCATGTCTAAGGTCTGTTTCTTGTAGACAGCAAAAAAGATAGAACATATCTTTTTAATCCATTCTGCCATTCTCTGCCTTTTGCATGGGGTGTTTAGGCCATTTACACATAAGGTTATTTCTGAAAACAAAGAGTCTACCTCACTTATTTTGCTATTTGGTTTTTGAGTGTTTCATATCTTCTTATTCTGATTTTTCTGTTTTTGTTTCTATTAAGCCGTTTTCTTGTGATGAGCCTTTTTTGATTTCATCCCACTTCTGAATGTTTTTTTCTCAGTGGTTTCTTGGTAGTTACCACATATATTACATTACACAATTTACAACTGCAACAACATTTAATATATCAATAATAGTTAACATAAAACCTTAATTAATCTATTCCTAATATGCTCCTCCCTCCCCCATTTCTGTTGGTGTGTCTCCATTAACATCGATATACAACCCATATCCAATAAGTTTACTTTGTACTTATTTCTTACAAACTTGATGTTGCATGGGTTGTGGGATTTTAATTATTCAGTTCATTCCTTAAAAACATCATACACTTGGTCTTTATAACTGCCTGTGCTGTTGTGCTTTTTGGAGATCTCTCTTAGTTTTTTTCCTGTGCACAGATACAAGTATTTAGTTAATGTCTTGCCTTTCCATTTGGAGTACTCCCTTGAGAAATACTTGCAAAACTGGCCTGGTAGTGGCAAATTCCCTGAGCTTCTGTTTGGGAACATTTTGATTTCACCCTCAATTTTGAATGACAACATTGCTGGGTAAAGAATTCTTGGTTGGCAATTTGTTTCATTCACTATTTTATTTATGTTGCTCCACTGTCTTCTGACCACTAGAGTTTCTGGGAAGAAATCCACGCTGATTCTTATGAAAGACCTTTGGTATGTTATATTGTGTTTTTCTCTTGCTGCTTTCAGAATTCTCTCCTTGTCTCTGGTTTTCAGGAATTTTACTACGATTTTTTGTGGAGCTGATCTTTTTGTGTTTCTTCTAGTTGGGGTTTGCATAGCTTCTTGTTTTTCAGGCTTGGTTTTCTGATCAGCTCTGGGAAATTCTGATTATCTCTTGGAAAATTGTTTCTACGCCTTTATTGTTGTCATGGTGCTCTAGGATTTCAATAATTCTAATGTTAGATTTCTTGAATCCCATATTTCCATCTGGGTTTGTTTGTTCTCCTTTGCTCTTTTATCTTGTTTCTCTTGAGATTTGTTAACTTCAGTTATTTTGTCTTCTAGTTCATTTATTCTTTTGTCTGTTCAACTCTATCTTTGAGTGTTTCTCTTGCATTTTCTAATTCAGTTGCTTTATTCTTCAGTTCCAGTTCTCTTATGCTTTTTTTTTTATGTTTTCAATTTCCTTGTTGAGTGTCTCATTTTGTTCCTCCATTGGTTTCCTGAACTCCACTAGTTTGTTTTCTGTGTGCTTTTTGCATTCTTTAAACATTTAGTACCACAGACTGAAAATATTCAATTTGTTCCATTAGTCTGGCTGCCACAGGAGAAATTTTCTTTTCTTCATGTTTTACTTTTGCTTGGTCCTTCTCCACTTGCAATTTTGTGTGTTCTACTAGTTTTTGTTCAACTCAGGCCATTTTATTATCTTTTTTTTTTTTTACTTTATATTTTGTATTCTGATTTTTGTGGGAAATTTTTCTGATTGGGCTCCCTGGTGGCACAGCGACCAAGTGCCCAGCTGCCAACCAAAAAGTTGGGGCCCATACCCACGAGCTTCTCCACTGGAGAAAGATGTGGCAGCCTGACTCCACAAACACCCACGACCCTGGAAACCCCACAAGGCAGTGCTATTTTGTCCCACAGGGTCTCTGTGAGTCAGAATAGACCCAGTGGCAGTGGGCCTGGTAACTTCTCCTGCAAATCACTAGAGGGTACTCTTATCCATAGGTTTTTTTTTCAGTGCTGATTCAGGAGTTCATGCTTCATCTCTGGAATTCAATATGCATGCATGGGGGGGCCGTTAGCGGGTCACAGATGCTGACGTAAGCAGTGGGGCTTGACACTCCTGTGGTGAAGGTAGGCGGATCTCTATGTCTTTCCTTCATGGGTGCCCCTGCACAGGCTCTCCCATGGTGTCCTGCTGTAGGCAGACAGCTAGCTGTTTCCCTCTGTGCTGCCCATTCATCCAAAGTATTCTCCTCACCCTGCTGCCCTTGCAGTTCCTCCCGGTCCTAGTGCCCATCCATCTTGGCCCTCACAGCAAGATTCAACAGCACTCTCTTGCAGTGCCACAGTCTCACTTCACCACCTCCCAATTACATGGTCCATAAAATTCCATGCCAAATCCGTGCCACCTTAAAAAATTGGGCTATAGCTTCCTCAGATTATCTCCCTTTCTTTATCCCTTGTTTGGGGTGTTACCCAGCTCTGTCCCAAAACGACTGCAATTAACAAGTGCTCCAGATGTTAGTGTACAGGTTCTCCCAGCTTCTGTGTGGTCCCTGCTCCTCCTTTTCCACTCCCAAACTCTCCAATACCTCAGCTGCAGTCTAGAATTCTGAGATTTCAGTCTGTACTTGTTTTTATTCATTGTTCAATGGGTTAGCTGCTAGGAAAATAAATGGGAGTGTCCACTCGCTTTGCCATCTTGCTCCACCTTGTTCTGATTTGCACTTGTTTATAACACAAGAAGGAAGGTACAAAATGGTGAAAAACACACTGATTTAGAGTTAGAAGACAGGTGTTCCAGCTCAGGCTTGGCACTTCTTCACAGTATGGATCTTAAATAAAACATTTAACCTGTGCCCTCGATTTATTGTCAGCACAGTTAAACTTCAATCCAATTTCACAAATCTTTAGTGCCTGTGTTTGATAGTACTTGGTACAGCTTCAGTTTCCTCATCTGATAAATGGGAATAGTAATAAGATATATCTGATAGGATGATAAGATTAAATTAGATAACACACAAAGTTCATAGCAAAATGCTTGGCACAGAGTAAGTGCTCAATGATTAGCTATTATTAACACACCCTATATTGTGCTAGGTGTTGGATAAAAATATCTGTCTTATAGGTAACAAGAGATATGTATGGAGTTTGGATTAGATGCATGATAAATAAATGGTATTACTTTTCTCCATTTCTGTTATGATGGAAGGGGGAACTGGGACACGCATATGCCGCAGTGGAAGTCTTGGAAGGCAGCCCATTCCTGCTCCTCTGGGACTGAAGTACTTACTCCCACCACTCTTGAGGTGTTAATGGCTGACAGTCTCAGATGAGTCCCTCTGTGGGCTCTGCCCTAGGATGAAGACTGCTGCCTCACCCAAGGTGATACCACATCCCCAGGGCAGCCCCCATCCAATGACTGAATGACATGGGGGATATAGAGGCCAAGCCCCAAGCTCCAATTCAGGAAAACTCTGAAGTGCCATTCAACTCCAGAGTCCCCTGAGGATCTCGACTGAGGTTTTCTACACAACTAAAACACAAATTCAACTTCTCCACCTGTCCAATTCTGCTTCCTTCACTCCCCTGAAGGTATGGACCCTGAGAATACTCTTGAACATAAACCTATCTGAGTTTGCATCCTACGAAAATGATATCTGACACTTGCCCAAAGTCAAAAAGTTAACGAAAACTCAAGACAAGGTTTATCCAGATGTGCCAGTATAATTTTACAATTACAAAATGAGAGGATGAAACCAAATAAAAGAATGAACTGAATGACCTAAAAGGTAATATTCTAAATAATACATTCTCATAATGCCTCATTTGTGGATCTGAAAGAAAATAAAGAAGGATCTCTGTTGGACTTGACTTCGTGTGAAACAGAAGAGCATCCACCTCTACAGGGAGTAGAAAATGGGAAGGTGAGGATGAAGGTGATAAGCAAAGTGACTTTCCTGGGAAGCTTTCTACTTTGCTTCAGAAGCAAATACTGATTAGGGCCTCAAAGACAGAATAGTTCCTGCCTTTTATTTTATACAAGAGGAAAGTACAATCCAGAGGGACACTTAGTTTACCCAAGGGTACAATGTGTCAGAGTGGCCTATTCTAGGCCTCTTAATCTCCAGGGTTCTTTAGCTTTGTCTTTAATATATAATTTTGATATTTTATGTAAAGTGCAACTTCCACAAAATATTCATCCATATTCAAATATAAGTATAAAAATGTATTATAAAATCAAACATAGCTTTTGAATTATGCATCCTTGTCACCATTCCCTCCTATTTATGTAGATAATTGGGTTTGGGCTATGTTAGGAGTTTTCATAGAATGGCTTTACGAGGAAGGTTAGAATTCACTATCTACACCTCTGGCTACATTAGCAATTAGAGTTCATCAAATATTGTATCTTAATGGCCTTATCTCAAAATAAGGATAATTATTATTATCTCATTCACTAGGATGCTGTAATGAGTAAATATTTAATAGTAATAATGCATTCTAAAGGAGCTGTGGTGGTGCAGGGGTTAGGCACTCAGCTGGTAACCGTAAGGTCAGTGATTTGAACCCTTCAACTACTCCACACGAGAAAGATGTGGCAGTCTGCTCCCATAAAGATTTATAACCTTGGAAACTCTATGGGGAAGTTCTACTGTCCTATAGGGTCACTATGAGTTGGAACTGACTCTATGGCAATGGGTATGGGTAATGCATTCTAAACGCCACATAAACAGACAATACGGGACTACATATGGCAGCTTCTAGCATAATAACACTATAATTTATAATAGGCTAATATTATACATGACTGATCTAAAAGAATCCAAGTAAGGCACAGGCACCTTTAGACACCCAACCAGGAGAGGACTAGAGCAAGATTTAAACAGATAAATATAAACTCAATCAAAACATCCCAATTCAAATAAGAAAGGTCTTGAAAATTCCAGTGATAAGCAAATCTACCATCAAAAAACTTGAGAACTTTGAGGACATTGTAAAACATAAAGAATACTGTTGAGAAATTATACAAAACATGTTGAAATAAATTGGTGGTCTTCAAAAGAGATACCACCCCTCAAATGGGAGTGTATTAATGGTTTTCAAAGGATATAGTTTTAAAAGCATGAATAGTTTTAAGAAACAGGTTATAGTAACGGAATTGATTTTAGATGCTGAATTCGCAAATCAACTCCTTCTCTAAAACTATGAGGGTGGAAATTTTCTCTCTTTGAGGAAAATAATCAAGGATGTAAAATTTCAGACTTTCAAAGAAAAGCTTGGTCATAGGTTTTTTGTTTTTTTTTTTTAAATAAATGATGATGGGTATCAAATAGTTACGGCAAATATTTTATTGGATATATTTAAAAGAGCTATACAAGGGTTTTATTGGGTATACAACAGTTTTCTTTTTAAACATCAATATTCAAAATATCCTCAAGATTATATCTTTTGGAAATGTTGAAACTTACTATTAAAAAAGTTTTCATTGCTAACAAAAATACATGCAAGAGTTTAAACATTTCTCGATACTCATTAGGCGGATGGTGGTCAAAAAACTTGGAAGTTGCCAGACTAAATCATGTCAAAGTTTCACTAATCTCTGATGTTCTTATGCCAAGATTCTAAGTAAAGGAGTATAGACATAAGGCCTGGGCTGTTTAGAGTGACAATGGTGGGCCTCATCACCTTTTCAGAGAAGGTGAGATTGGAGCAGGGTTTTAGGAACAGACAGCAGGAAACTTGAAGAACTTGAGAAAAGATGAATCGGCTGGACTTGGAAGGTAGGGGTCAGCGGCACGCAGTGCTTTGCAGGAGAGGGAAAGCAGACGTGCCCAGTTGGAAAACCAAAAAGGCATGGATTTTCAGGTCAAAAGAAGCTTAATTTCAAGTTCAGGATTTACTACTTTTTAGGTGAGTCACTTTAAAGAAGTCTTAATTTCTATTTTGAAGATCAAATAAGTGGATATAAAAGAAAGTGCTTTTTAACATCACTGCCTTTCAACTGGGAACCACTGAAGGGTAGCAGTATATGTAATGATTAAAGGAATGGGTTCTGGAACCAACCAACTAGGTTGAGACAAAAACTGCCATTTCCTTTCTGTTCCACCTAGCCAATGCATATAAAATGGCAATAACAGAAGTACCCACTTTATAGAGTTATTATGAGGATTAAAGGAGTTAATGTATGTATAGAGCTTAAAATAGTGCTCTAAAGAGTTAGTTGCTTCATTATTGTTGGTGATGGTTGTGCTATTGTTACTACTATTTTTCTAATTCTCAATGCAAAGTACAGGTTAAGAGATTATCAACCGCTAACAAGTACTTATTAAATTAAGAGACTTAAAAAAAAAAAGCTACAGAAGTGGCAGGTATTTAGAGGGCTTTAATGATAAAAGCCACTAACTTGCTCCTTGGTTTTATAACAAAAGTATGTGACAATGGCCCAGTGAAGTTCTAGCTGCCATAATTAACAAAGCAGCATGTGTGTGTGCATACACACTTGTATACACACACACACATTTTTTCTTTTTCCTTTGCTTAAAGGCCAAAGGCCCAAAAGAATACATTGTATTTTGTTCTAAAAAGAATATCTTACAGTCAGCGGGTTTATATTTGTTCTTTAAAATAACACAATTTGTTAGAAATGATTTTTCCATATGGTAGGAACACTGTAGAGTTATCTAAAGGAGTTCTAACACAGAAGTGCCAAAAGACTCCCTTATAAAACAGCCTTACTTGTTATTAACATACCAAGCATAGAGCTGAAAGCAGCAGTATGATATAAGCCCTGGGAGCTCTGGTTATAAGATTTTAGTCATTTAAAACCTCTTATTGAAGGTTTTTTTTTGTTTGTTTTTTAATTATTAAAGAGATAATTCATCATTTATGCTCTTTTCATACACACATATACACGTGTGTATACACACACACATATACAGTCAAAAGAAAAAGCTGGTTTTCCACCCCAATTCCTCACTTTTGAAAACCATGTCTAGGACAATGAGTGGCACAGTTTTTCAAAAATTGTTTTAGTAGTTTTACCTTGAGGCTCCTTTCATAAATTTTGGCTAGAATATTGACCAAAAATGTGAAAACACAAAGCTCAGAAATGTGGTATATTAAGAAAAGCATGTAAAAGGCTATGCTTTAACTTTTAAAAAGAGGTTTGAGTAATTATAAATAAAAAGCAATGTGCCAAACAGATTGTACTGCTTCCTGACTTCATGTAAACATTGTAGATTAGCTAAAATTCAGGATATGTTCAGGATACTTTTTTGAGATTTTGTTTATAAATAATACGTACTGAGAAGCAATAGATCAGTGTTAAAAATGTATAAACTTACAAGTGTGTCTGGCCAATGAGTAGTTGGATCCACCACTAGTCAAACCAAAGCCCTCTGGAATTTGACTAGAGCTTCGAGGTCTGGTCAACAGCTTGGGAGGTTCAATCTCAGCACCAAATTCAGCTCCGATCACTCCCAGTAAGACAATAGCGGTGGCTTGCTTCCGTCTTTCCTCATAAGACGTGGAAATTTTTTTCATTTGCGGGACACTTGACAGGCAACCTGAAAACCAAAACATAGGAATGTAAATCACAAGACTAACAAGATGCAAAGGCATATGATTAGGAAAACACTCAAGATTACTCATTCAGGAAATAACAGTCTTTTCAACAAATGGCACGGGGTCAACTGGTTATCTAATTGCAAAAAAAAGAAGTTAGGCCCCTTACCACACACTATGCACAAAAATTAATTTAAACTGAATCACAGACCTAAATATAAGAGCTAAATCTATAGATCTCTTAGCAGAAAAGATAGATGTACATCTTCATGACCTCGGGTTAGGCAATGATTTCTTAGATATGAAACCAAAAGCATAAATGACTTAAAAAAATTATAAATTGGGCCAGGATGGCGGAATAGACAGACACTTCCGGCGAGCCCTCTTTACAACAAAGACCCGAAAAAACAAGTTAAACGAGTATATTTGTGACAAGCTGGGAGCCCTGAGCATCAAAGGCAAGCTTAGACATTGAACTGAGGGGCAGGGGGAGGAAGAGAGTGTTCAGAAGTGGAGAAGAGTTACCGGACCAGAATCGCGAGGAGCCCTCAGGCACCATTCCTGGAGCAGCGGCAGCAGTGGCGGTGGGCTAGTATTAGCATTTGACTGCAGTTTCCTCAGGGAGAAGCAGCCAGCCATACAGCCTACTCACACCTCTGGAAACTGAGGAGAATGGCGCTCTCAGCAAAAGCTAAGTACTTGTGTATATATTACCACGCCCCCCCCCCACCCGCCGAAGCCGGCTTCAGCGGCTGAATCCCTGGGCCTGAGATAGACCGTGGTGAGCACCTAGAACCATCCTCCCAGCCTTGGGGAAGGAAAAAATTTGCATTTGGGGTGAAAAGATAATTTGCTACTTCCATTAACCAGGGGAGCTCAGGACAGAAGCGGCCCCTGTCCAGGCATAAACGGTCTGTGGACCTTAAACAGCTTTCCCTTCCGCATGGACCTGTGTGGGCCAATTTTGGGACAATAGACACTTGTTGGCAAACGCCAACCAATTCAGCTCTGTGGTGGAGAGGTGGGTGTTTGACATTTGGCATTGCTTTGCGTATTAAACAAGGTCCTCACCTACCCACATCAGGGACCTAAGGACTGGTAGCTCCACTCAGGTCACCCAGCCACCTGCAACAGGGGTCCAAAGATAACTGGTGCCTCCCAGTCCTTACAACCAAAAACTTTGGGTGCCCATGGTCCCTCTGCAGAACCCACCCACCAGCATGCTCTAGGGAACAGAGACGTGTTTTCCTCAGAGACACTTGGGGGTTGGTTCTCAGCCCCCTACCTTGTTCAGAGCATGACCCCCTGCTGCAATCAAATACCAGTATATACGCCAATCTCCCCTGAACCTCTAAGACTGTAGGATAGAGCCTGTACCACACACTTGCTGATCAGCTACCTGGAAACCTGAGCTGAATTCATACAAGAAAGTTGAATGGACTCCTAGACTGATATACCTGATAATAGCTCTAGCCACCTGGGGACAGGACACCAGAGCTCCAAAGGGAAAAATAATCAAGCTAGCTCACTCAAGCAACCCATAGGGGTATATCAAAACAAAAAAAAGGAAGCAGCTATGACACAGTAAACAAGCATAAACTAATACAATAACTTATAGATGGCTAGGAGACAACAGTCAATATCAAGTCACATAAAGAAACAGACCATGATCACCTCAACAGGCTCTCAAAACAAAGAATCCAGGGATCATCTAGGTGAAAGTGCATTCCTGGAATTACCAGATGCAGGATACAAAAGTTTAATATAAAGAACCCTTCAAGACATCAGGAAGGAAATGAGGCAATATACAGAACAAGCCAAGGAACACATAGCTAAAACAACTGAAGAAATTAGAAAGATTATTCAGGAACATAATGAAAAGTTTAATAAGCTGGAAAAATCCATAGACAGATAGCAATCAGAAATTCGGAAGCTTAACAATAAAATTACAGAATTAGACAACTCAATGGGAAGTCAAAGGAGCAGAATTGAGCAAATAGAAGCTAGAATTTCTGAACTCGAAGATAGATCACTGGGCACTAATATATTTGAAGAAAAATCAGGTAAAAGAATTAAAAAAAAAATGAAGAAACCTTAAGAATCATGTGGGACTCTATCAAGAGAAATAACCTACGAGTGATTGGAGTACCAGAACAGGGAGGGATAACAGAAAATACAGAGAAAATTGTTGAAGATTTGTTGGCAGAAAACTTCCCTGATATTGTGAAAGATGAGAAGATATCTATCTAAGGTGCTCATTGAACTCCACACAGGTAGATCTTAAAAGAAAGTCACCAAGACATATTATAATCAAACTTGCCAAAACCAAAGATAAAGAGACAATTCTAAGAGCAGCGAGGGATAAAAGAAAAGTCACCTAAAAGGAGAGCCAATAAGAATAAGCTCGGACTACTCGGCAGAAACCACGCAGGCAAGAAGGCAATGGGATGACATATTTAAAAAGTTGAAGGAAAAAAACTGCCTGCCAAAAATCATATATCCAGCAAAACTGTCTCTTAAATATTAAAGTGAAATTAAGACATTTCCAGATAAACACAAGTTTACGGAATGCATCAAAACCAAACCAAATCTACAAGAAATACTAAACGGAGTTCTTTGCTTAGAAAATCAATAATATCAGGTATCAACCCAAGACTAGAACACTGGGCAGAGCAACCGGAAGTCAACCCAGGCAGGGAAATCCAAAAAAACAAAGCAATTATATATATATATATATACACACACACACACACACACACACACACAAAGCCCAAAACAGGGTAACAGTGATGTTATTATATAAAAGAAGACAACATTAAAATAATAAAAAGGGACTAAGAAATGTAATCATACACCTTCCATATGGAGAGGAAGACACAGCGATACAAAGAAATAAAAGTTAGTTTTAAATTTAGAAAAATGGGGTAATTAATAAGGTAACCACAAAGGAGACAAACTATCCTACTCATCAAAATCAAATACAAGGGAAAAATACAGACTCAGCAGAAACAAAATCAACAACAACGAATATGAGGAAAGGACAATATATAAAGAAAATCTACTCAGCACATAAAATCAAGTCGGAAAAAGAAACACCACACAAAAAAAGACATCAAAATGATAGCACTAAATTCATACCTATCCATAACTACCTTGAATGTCAATGGACTAAACGCACCAATAAAGAGACAGAGAGTGGCAGAATGGATTAAAAAACAAGATCCATCTATATGCTGCCTACAAGAGACACACCTTAGACTTAGAGACACAAACAAAATAAAACTCAAAGGACGGAAAAAAATATATCAAGCAAACAACAATCAAAAGAGAGCAGGAGTGGCAATATTAATTTCTGACAAAATAGACTTTAAAGTTAAATCCATCAGAAAGGATAAGGAAGGACACTAGATAATGATTAAAGGGACAATACACCAAGAAGATATAACCATATTAAATATTTATGCACCCAATGACAGGGCTGCAAGATACATAAAACAAACTATCAGCATTGAAAAGTGAGATAGACAGCTCCACAATAATAGTAGGAGACTTCAACACACCACATTCAGTGAAGGACAGGACATCCAGAAAGAAGCTCAGTAAAGACACGGAAGATCTAA
Source organism: Elephas maximus indicus (assembly GCF_024166365.1). Taxonomy (NCBI): domain Eukaryota; kingdom Metazoa; phylum Chordata; class Mammalia; order Proboscidea; family Elephantidae; genus Elephas; species Elephas maximus. The sequence goes on along the minus strand of NC_064829.1, from coordinate 65,562,756 downwards.
ATGCCACAATCAACCAACATGACCTCGTAGACATATACAGAACACTCCACCCAACAGCAGCCAAGTATACTTTCTTTTCTAGTGCACATGAAACATTCTCTACAATAGACCACATATTAGGTCATAAAGCAAGCCTTAGCAGAATCCAAAACACTGAAATATTACAAAGCATCTTCTCTGACCATAAGGCCATAAAAGTGGAAATCAATAACAGAAAAAGCAGGGGAAAGAAATCAAACACTTGGAAACTGAACAATACCCCGCTCAAAAAAGACTCAATTATAGAAGACATTAAGGATGGAATAAAGAAATTCAGAGAATCCAATGAGAATGAAAACACTTCCTATCAGAACCTTTGGGACACAGCAAAAGCAGTGCTCAGAGGCCAATTTGCATCAATAAATGCAGACATCCCAAAAGAAGAAAGGGCCAAAATCAAAGAATTATCCTTACAACTTGAACAAATAGAAAGAGAGCAACAAAAGAAACCCACAGGCACCGGAAGAAAACAAATAATAAAAATTTGAGCTGAACTAAACTAAATGAAATAGAAAACAGAAAAGCAATTGAAAGAATTAACAAGACCAAAAGCTGGTTTTCTGAAAAAAATCAACAGAATTGATAAACCACTGGCCAAACTGACAAAAGAAAAACAGGAGAGGAAGCAAAATAACCCGAATAAGAAATGCAAGGGGCGATATTACAACAGACCCAACTGAAATGAAAAGAATCATAGCAGATTACTATGAAAAACTATACTCAAACAAATTTGGAAACCTAGAAGAAATGGATGAATTTCTAGAAACACACTACCTACCTAAACTAACGCAAACAGAGGTAGAACGACTAAATAGACCCATAACAAAAGAAGAGACTGAAAAGGTAATCAAAAAGCTCCCAACAACAACAAAAAAACCCTGGTCCAGATGGCTTCACTGCAGAGTTCTACCAAACTTTCAGAGAAGAGATAACACCACTACTACTAAAGGTATTTCAGAACACAGAAACGGATGGAATACTACCAAACTCATTCTATGAAGCCACAGTATCCCTGATACCAAAACCAGGTATAGACACCACAAGAAAAGAAAATTATAGACCTATATCCCTCATGAATGTGGATGCAAAAATCCTCAACAAAATTCTAGCCAGTAGAATTCAACAACATATCAAAAAAATAATTCACCATGACCAAGTGGGATTCATACCAGGTATGCAGGGATGGTTCAACATTAGGAAAACAATTCATGTAATCCACCACATAAATAAAACAAAAGACAAGAATCACATGATTTTATCAATTGACCCAGAAAAGGCATTTGACAAAGTTCAATACTCATTCATGATAAAAACTCTCAGCAAAATAGGAATAGAAGGAAAATTCCTCAACAAAATAAAGGGCATTTATACAAAGCCAACAGCCAACATCACCCTAAATGGAGACAGCCTGAAAGCATTCCCATTGAGATCGGGAACCAGACAAGGATGCCCTTTTATCACCACTCTGATTCAACATTGTGCAGAGCAATTAGGCTAGATAAAGAAATAAAGAGCATCCAGATTGGCAAGGAAGAAGTCAAAATATCTCTATTTGCAGATGACATGATCTTATACACAGAAAACCCTAAGGAATCCTCCAGAAAACTACTGAAACTAATAGAAGAGTTCAGCAGAGTATCGGGATACAAGATAAACATACAAAAATCAGTTGGATTCCTCTACACCAACAAAAAGAACATTGAAAAGGAAATCACCAAATCAATGCCATTTACAGTAGCCCCCAAGAAGATAAAATATGTAGGAATAAATCTTACCAGAGATGTAAAAGGCTTATACAAAGAAAACTACAGTACACTTCCGCAAGAAACCAAAAGAGACTTACATGAGTGGAAGAACATACCTTGCTTGTGGATAGGAAGACTTAACATTATAAAAAAGTCTATTCTACCAAAAGCGATCTATACATTTAATGCAATTCCGATCCAAATCCCAACGACATTCTTTAATGAGATGGAGAAACAAATCACCAACCTCATATGGAAGGGAAAGAGGCCCCGGATAAATAAGGCATTACTGAAAAAGAAGAACAAAGTGGGAGGCCTTACTTTACTGATTTTAGAACCTATTATACTGCCACAGTAGTCAGAACAGCCTGGTACTAGTACAACAACAGATACATGGACCAATGGAACAGAATTGAGAATCCAGACATAAATCCATCCACATATGAGCAGCTTATATTTGACAAAGGCCCCAAAACAGTTAAATGGGGAAAAGACAGTCTTTTTAACAATGGTGCTGGCATAACTGGATATCCACCTGCAAAAAAAGAAACAAGACCCATACCTCACTCCATGCACAAAAACTAACTCAAAATGGATGAAAGACCTAAATATAAAATCTAAAACGATAAAGATCATGGAAGAAAAAATAGGGACAATGTTAGGAGCCCTAATACATGGCATAAACAGTATAGAAAACATTATAAAGAATGTAGAAGGAAAACTAGGTAACTGGGAGCTCCTAAAAATCAAACACCTACGCTCATCCAAAGACTTCACCAAAAGAGTAAAAGGACTACCTACACACTGGGAAAAAGTTTTTAGCTATGACACTTCTGATTAGCGCCTGATCTCTAAAATCTACATGATACTGCAAAAACGCAACTGCAAAAAGACAAATAACCCAATCAAAAAATGGGCAAAAGATATGAACAGACACTTCACTAAGGAAGACATTCAGGTAGCTAACAGATATATGAGGAAATGTTCATGATCATTAGCCATTAGAGAAATGCAGATCAAAACTACAATGAGATTTCATCTTACTCCAACAAGGCTGGCATTAATCTAAAAAACACAAAATAATAAATGTTGGAGAGGCTGTGGAGAGACTGGAACACTTATACACTGCTGGTGGGAATGTAAAATTGTACAACTGCTCTGGATATCGATTTGGCACTTCCTTAAAAAGCTAGAAATAGAACTACCGTACGATCCAGCAATCCCACTCCTTGGAATATATCCTAGAGAAATAACAGCCTTTACACAAACAGATACATGCACACCCATGTTTATTGCAGCACTGTTTACAATAGCAAAAACATGGAAGCAACCAAGGTGCCCATCAACGGATGAATGGATAAATAAATTATGGTATATTCACACAATGGAATACTACGCATTGATAAAGAACAGTGATGAATCTGTGAAACATTTCATAACATGGAGGAACCTGGAAGGCATTATGCTGAGTGAAATTAGTCAGTTGCAAAAGGACAAATATTGTATAAGACCACTATTATAACAACTTGAGAAATAGTTTAAACTGAGAAGAAAACATTCTTTTGTGGTTACGGGGGCGGGGGGAGGATGGGAAAGGGGCATTCACTAATTAGATAGTAGATAAGAACTACTTTAGGTGAAGGGAAAGACAGCATACGATACAGGGGAGGTCAGCACAATTGGACTAAACCAAAAGCAAAGTAGTCTCCTGAATAAACTGAATGCTTTGAAGGCCAGCGTAGCAGGGGCAGGGTTCTGGGGACCATGGTTTCAGGGGACATCTAAGTCAACTGGTGTAATAAAATCTATTAAGAAAACATTCTGCATCCCACTTTGAAGAGTGGTGTTTGGGGTCTTAAACGCTAGCAAGCAGCCATTTAAGATGCAGGAATTGGTCTCAACCCACCTGGATCAAAGGAGAATAAAGAACACCAAGATCAGAAGGCGATTATGAGCCGAAGAGACAGAAAGGGCCACATGAACCAGAGACTACATGATGCTGAGACCAGAACTAGATGGTACCCAGCTACAACCGATGACTGCCCTGACAGGGAACACAACGGAGAACCCCTGAGGGAGCAGGAGAGCACTGGGATACAGACCCCAAATTCTCATAAGACCAGACTTAATGGTCTGACTGAGACTAGGAGGACCCTGGTGGTCATGGCCCCCAGACCTTCTGTTGGCCCAGGACAGGAACTACTCCCGAAGCCAAGTGTTCAGACATGGATTGGACTGGACAATGGGTTGGAGAGGGATGCTGGTGAGGAGTGAGCTTCTTGGATCAGGTGGACAGTTGAGACTATGTTGGCATCTCCTGCCTGGAGGGGAGCTGAGTGGGTGGAGGGGGTTAGAAGCTGGCGAAATGGACACGAAAAGGGAGAGCGGAGGGAGAGAGCAGGCTGTCTCATTAAAAAAAAAAGTCTCATTAGCGGGAGAGTAATTGGCGTGTGTAGCAAAGTGTATATAGGTTTTTGTGTGAGAGACTGACTTTATTTGTAAACTTTCACTTAGAGCAGAATAAAAATTATTAAAAAATTCTAAATTGGACTTATTAAAAAGCTTTCTGTTTTAAACGATACAGTTAAGAAAATAGAAAGACAACCCACAGACTGAGAGAAAATATTTTCAACCATATATTTAATAAGGGATTGTATCGAGAGTATATAAAGAACTCTTTCAATTCAATAACTCATACAATCCTTACAACCAAATTTTTTAAATGAGCAAATGATTTGAATAGACATTTCTCCAAAGAAGATATATGAGTAGTCAATAAGCACATGAAAAGATGTGCAACATCATGAGTCATTAGGGGAATGAAAATCAAAATCACTTCGCATCCACTAGAATAGCTAAAATAAAAAAGACAGTCCATAACAAGTGGTTTTGAGGATATAGAGAAACAGGAACACTCCTTCATTGAAGGCAGGAATGTAAAATGGTGCAACTGCTATGGAAATTAGTTTTGCAGTTCCTCAAAAAGTTAAGTGCAAAGTTGTTAAATGATCCAGAAATTTCACTCCTAGATGAAATACCGAAGAGATATAAAAACAAATGTACACATAAAGACTTGTACATGAATGTTTATACAGCAGCATTGTTCTTAATAAATAGCCAAAACATAGAAACAACTTACATGTCCATCAACTGATGAATGGATAAACAAAATATGGCATACCCATAAATTGGAGTATTCAGCAATAAAAAAGAAATAAAATGTTAATACATGCTACAACATGTATGACCTTGAAAACATTATGCTATGGGACAGAGGTTAGCCACAAAAGAGCACATATTGTACGATTCCATTTACATGAAATACCCAGGACCGGCAAATCCATCGAGACAGAAAGTAGATTAGTGGTTGCCCAGGGATGGGGTTGAGGAAAAACGGTCAGTGATTACTAATGGGCATTAGGCTTTGCGGTGATAAAAATGTTCTAAAATTAGACTACGGTGATATACTAAGAGCCATTCAATTGTACATTTTAAAAGGGGGTAATTTTACAATATATAAGTCTTTTTTTTTTTTGTAAGTCTTATCTCAATAAAAAAATTTTTTTTTATCTCAATAAAGCTGCTTTTAAAAAAAGATCGTTCATTCACTCATTTATTAATTGGCACATTAATTTAGCATGTATTTACTGAGCATCTACTTTGTGCCAGGGAATTGCAAACATGAAACTAAAGTTCCAAGAAGCTCAGAAGTGCATGAAAATAGAAGAGCCTGTTCACAAAGGAGGAAATGCTGGATTTAAGGTTGCAAGGTGAAGTTGGAATTTGCCAGGCAATAGAAAAGTGGGCAACAAGGAACCACGAGCATTTTGCCCAGAGGGACCAGGATGCAAAAAAGCAATGAGACGTTTGAAGAAGTACTTGTATAACCTGGGCAAAGCTCAGTATAATCTCATATTCAGAAGAAATACCTACATGACAACCACAAAATAATGAAAACAATTAGAATCTTCATTAAAGATTCATAATAAACAAGGGAATGATGAAAAATTATATTCCTAACACATAACGCTACTCCTCAAAATTTCCTACCTTTCTCTCACTAGGGTAGCTACATCTCAATTACCCAAAACTCTCCCCAGATTTGGTCCTTGGCTCCAATCTACTCCCTTTTCCCACTCTACTCCTTTCTATAAGCGTTGTTATTCTTCTATAAATGGTCTACCCTTTATTTTTTGTTTGATAATTATTATGCAATATTACAAGAATACAAGGAATTACATAGACATTATATAAAGAATATCATGACATACATGTACATAACTAAACAACTTGATTAAATCTTAACGTTTTCCCATATGTGCTTCAGATTTTGTAAATTAACCAATATGGATTTAACTGAAGTCCACTGTGCATTATGTTTTGACTTCATTCCCCTTCCCTCCTATCCTAGAGGTCACAATCCTGACCTTATCAATTTTTTTTAATCTACTTATTGATATAATCATTACACTGATATATTTTCTGGCCTTAAACTATGACAGCATTTCTGTGGTAAATTCAGGATGGATGAGTGGATGGATGGCAATACACAAGTTGACAGACTCCAAACTAAATTTACTAATAGGGTGTTTTGCATCTATGTCCATAAATGAGACCGGTCTATGATTTTCATTTCATATACTTACTGGGTCTTAGTATCAACATGACACTATCTTCAAAAAATGGGTTAGGCAACTTTGCCTCTTCTTCCCCCCTATTCTTTGAAAAGGGAGCCTAGTGGCTCACCAATTAAGCATTTGGCTGCTAACCAAATGGATGTTAGTTCAAATTCACCAACCACTCCATGGGAGAAAGAAGTGGCAGTTTGCTTCCATAAAGATTTACAGCCTTGGGAACCCTATGGGGGCAGTTCTACTTTGTCCTACTCTGTCTACTCGACAGCAACAATAACAACAACATTCTTTGACAAGAGTTTGATAAAATAAGTGTTAAGGATTCTTGAGATTCAGGTGAAAACTCTCCCTTAAATCCATCAGAGCCTGTGTGTCAGTGGAGACTGGAGTGGAGGAGAGGGAGCCGAATGGAGGAAGGAATTTTATTTTTTTATTAACTCACTTTCCTTAAAGAGTTACTTATTTAGTCTGGCTTTCTATTTCTTCTTGAATTATCTCTGGTAACTTATACTTCTAAAAAAGCATTATCTGCTTCGAAGGTCAGTGGAGCAAGGGCGGGGGTTTGGGAACTATGGCTTAAGGGGACTTCTAAGTCAATTGGCACAATAAAAGCTAAGAAAACATTCTGCATCCCACTTTGAAGTGTGGCGTCCAGGGTCTTAAATGCTAACAAGCGGCCATCTAAGATGCATCAATTGGTCTCAACCCACCTGCATCAAGGAGAATGAAGAACACCAAGGTCACATGATAACTATGAGCCCAAGAGACAGAAAGGGCCACATGAACCAGAGACTTACATCATCCTGAGACCAGAAGAACTAGATGGTGCCCGGCCACAACTGATGACTGCCCTGACAGGGGGCACAACAGAGAACCCCTGAGGGAGCAGGAGATCAGTGGGATGCAGACCCCAAATTCTCATAAAAAGACCAGACTTAATGGTCTGACTGAGACGAGAGGAATCCCGGCGGTCATGGTCCCCAAACCTTCTATTGGCCCAGGACAGAAACCATTCCCGAAGACAACTCATCAGACATGGAAGGGACTGGACAATGGGTTGGAGAGAGATGCTGATGAAGAGTGAGCTACTTGTATCAGGTGGACACTTGAGACTGTGTTGGCATCTCCTGTCTGGAGGGGAGATAGGAGGGTAGAAAGGGTTAGAAACTGGCAAAACGGTCACAAAAGGAGAGACTGGAAGGAGGGAGTAGGCTGACTCATTAGAGGGAGAGTAAATGGGAGTATGTAGTAAGGTGTATATAAGTTTATATGTGACAGACCGACTTGATTTGTAAACTTTCACTTAAAGCAGAATAAAAATTATTTTTAAAAAAAGCATTATCTATTTCATCTAAGTTTTAATTTCATAGGCATGAAGTTATTTACAATATTTGCTATGATTTAAAAAAATGTCAATTATAATAGTTGCTGTGGATTCTCTTAAATATGGTTTATTTGTGCCTTTTCAAGTAATATGTTTTGTGCCTTTTAAAATCAGTTTTGCTATAAATATACATTTTAATATATTATTTTCAAAACTTTTTGTTTTATTGATTTTATCATTTTTTCTACTTTCTTGAGGTTTTCTTCTTTCTCCTTCTCCTGTCCATTTTCTTTTGTTTCTAGGTTCTAAGGTTGAACACGACTCATTTATTTTTCCTATTCTCTGTTTTGGTTAACAGGATCCCTGGTGGCACAGTGGCTAAACACCTGGGTGGTAACCAAAAAGTTGGTGGTTTGAACCCACCAGCAGATTCATAGGAGAAAGATGTGGTAGTCTGCCTCTGTAAAGATTAAAATTACAGCCTAGGAAATCCTATGGGGCAGTTCTACTCTGTCCTATGCGGTCACTGTGAGTTGGAATTGACTCAATGGCAACGATTATTATAGTTAACACTGCCAGATACAGACATAATATCCATTTTCCTCCTCTCCCTTAATAACAAAACTTCAGTTTTATTCTGGGTAGCAACGTACCTAGATGCTTTTAGGAACTGAAGAAGTCATAGCTCAGTTCCTGGTTTTAAGCTTTATTCATGACATATTTTAAGTTCTTTTAGCTCACAGGAGTGAAAAGCCTGCTTCTGGAATGCAGCTCATGGTTTCAGCCTGGATGATTGCATTTTTATTCCATTATTGGCCCACATAGATATATTTTTTGAGTCTTGCTATGTCTCTTTGGTTTTCCATTTGTATATTTTATTTATCACAGCTACGTATTTGACACCCACCCAAAACTCACTGCCCTCAAGTTGATTTTGACTCATAGTGACCCTAAAGGACAGAGTAGAACAGGCCCATAGGGTTTTCAAGGCTGCAAATCTTTACAGAAGCAGACTGCAACATCTTTCTCCCATGGAGCGGCTGGTGGGTTCAAATCTCCAACCTTTTGGTTAGTAGCTGAGCGCTTAACCACTGCGTATCAGGGCTCCCTTATCTGACACAGAGGTATTAAGTGAACTTCTGGAGCCATCTTGATTGGAAGTCAGCTTTTTCCTCTTTCTAATATTAATCCACCAGCTTTTCTGACCTCTTTCAGTTCTCTGCTCTCTATATTAATTAGATCAATAAAACAACTGGCCCTCAGAGCTCAGAATGCCAACTAAGAAATTAGCAATGGGGCCCTCTGAATACTTGTAGGCATTTTGTTTTATTCTGTTTCTTTGTTTTTTTTTTGCTTTGTCATTCTATATTACTAGAGGGCAGGCAGGAGAATGACAGGAGGAGAGGCTAAAAAGGTACCACACAATGAGAGGCCTCATATGGCATGCCTCGACTTTAACCTCGGTTTATGGAAATCCATCAAAAGAACAATTTTGCATAAGGTGGTGACATCAGACTCATACACTGTTAGAAAGATCACTATAGTGGCAGTATGGGAAGTACACTGTGAGATACAAAAAGACTATGACGGGGAACCCCCCCCCCCAAAAAAGTGCAATAATCAGGTGGAAAATATTGCCAGTGGTGGTAGCAGTTCATTCATTCTGTCAGTAGTCACTCAGTTATTCAGCCATTCAGTGAAGCCTGGCATTATGCTACATATGAATTAATAGGGATGAGAAAAGCAAAGTTCCTGTCCTCACTTAACTTGAAGGCTATTAAACAGAAATTAGAAATGTATAGATTACAGAATCAATGACAACTTTCTAGACTGAGAGAACTGTATGTTTAAGAACCCAAATCATGATGGAACTTGTTGATTTTTATTTCAAGAAAAATGGTTTGTGCTTGACTACTAACCTAAAAGTTGGTATTTCGAACCCACATTCAGCAGTACCAGGGAAGAAAAGCCAGGCTATCTGCCTCCATAAAGATCAAAGCCAAGAAAACCCTATGGAGCACAGTTCTACTCTATAACAAATTGGGTCACCATGAGTCAAAATCAACTCGATGCAAATGGTTTTTTTTTTATTTGGCCGGAACTCTATAGCTAAGAGGAGAACAGTGGAAAATGAGGCAGGAAAGGGCCAGATCATATGTGTTTCTACAGGTCAAGTTCACATTTTAATTTTAATCTCAGAACAATGAGAAGATACTAAAGATAGGCTTTAAGCCACAGACTGTTTTAGAAACCACTCTCAGCATGGTGTAGGGTGTTAGTTGGATACTGCAAGTAGAAGAAGTGAGGTGACCATTTAGGAGGGTACTATAGAAATGAAAGTGAGAGATTAAGATTGATTTGGCCTTGAGATGTTAAATAGGAGATGAAGAGAATGGATAGCTTCAAGACACGTGGTGAGTTCTGGGTAGTAGAAGACTGCAGAGAGATCTGAGGTGACATACTCTGAATTCTTTTAAAAATCTTAATGGACTAAAACAAAATAAAAATGTCCTAGCAAGAAAAGGATGTATGGTCTTTCCAGGAGCTGAATAAAAAACCCCTAAGAGTACATGGTTTTTAGTATATACTTTAAATTCCATTATTTAGCTGGGCTGAAAGACCGAATAGATCTGGATGTGGGCAAAGACCTAGTTGAATCTAAAACAGAAATGGTGAGATATTTTAATGAATTGAGGAGACAGAAAAGGAATAATTGAGTAAGAAAGTAATATTATTTAAGAAAAAAAGAGAGGATTTTGTCTAGAAAACAAAGATGATAACATCGAAAAGTAGTTACTGTTTACTTGGGTTCCAAGGAAATTTTGGTGCAATTGTGAGTACAAAAATGATTTGTTGTTGTAGTTTTTAAGTTCCACAGGTCACATTTTATGGTTTAAAAAAAAGTTCTGGAATTTTTCCTTTAGTTTTCAAGTTGTGTATAGGAAGACAAAATCTAAAATGAGTCTAGAGAGAAGAGATTCATCCCTAAAATTATTCTAATTCTAATTTTTCTAGCTTGTTTAATTTTGAATAATAATAAAAACAAACCCACTGCCTTCAAGTCGATTCTGACTCATAGCGACCCTATAGGACAGAGTAGAACTGCCCCATATAGTTTCCAAGGAGCGCCTGGCGGATTTGAACCACCGACCTCTTGGTTAGCAGCTGTAGCACTTAACTACTATGCCACAGGGTTTCCCTTCATTTTGAATCGTGTATGTCAAATCACAACCAAGCTGCTTTATAAAGCTGATCCTCCAATGTTAGAAAAAATTATAGCTTCTAAAATAGATAAATCATATTTTGTGAATTATATTTCTTATAAAAACCCTAGATTAAAATGTTTTTTTAATGTAACTAATATTAAGAAATAGTTTCGTATCTTCTATCATAGTATGCATTTCTCCTCTTCACAGAATTTTTAGTTTTTTAAAGACAAAGAGGAAATGTTAGGAAAAAGTGTTAGCGTGAACATGCTGTTACAGATTCAAAGTATGAAGCCGATCTGTGATGGTTATGGCAACTAAAGGGGGAAAGAAAACCTAAAAGCTTAACCATACGAAGAAGGAAAAAAAAATCAATCATCACTGCCTCCGTGTTTAGAAGGATGAAAATGGACCCAATTCTAGACAAAGTGCTGTTTAACAGTTCGATCATCTATATTTCACTCGATGCATCTAAAACCGAGCGTATTTATGCAGAAGGACAGACACAAGGATGGAGAGCTCTGTGTACCTGCATGCAGATTCAGGGTGTACATTTTACTCTCTACATAGTAGTTTCCAAACAGGAAGCAAACCCAGTTCCCCTCCCCCGCGTCTCAGCGAGAGCATGCTCCATAACAATAGTTCAAAGGAAAGCTCTATTCTGCAGTTGCACTGATTGTTCTGTCAGCTGACCTCTGCAGAAGGGAATTGCTAACCGCTGCCTTGCTCCTTAGCTGACAAATGAATGATTGCGGCTCCATCTATTTTCACTATGGCTGCCTCTAGCCCAGGTGCTCAGACAGAGAGCCCGGTGTGACATCTTAGATCAAGATGAATTGGCACAAACTCCTGATCCAAGATTGTTTTATACCATTTAATTTAGTTTCTTCCCCTGCTTGGATGAGCACAGCTCTGGTTATGGATTTCTATTCTAATGTACTGAAGCAGGCCCTGAAAGAAGCCAATGAAGCAGCTGCTGGAGCAAGGGACTGCAGGGATACTGATCAATAGGCAAGGCATTGACCCCAGCCGCTCAGCCTGCAATGGCCATGGCTCGGAGGGGGAGGGGCGCAGGAACACACATGGGCTGCTTCCAGAAGGAAATTAAACGACAGGGGCATTTGGAGAGCTCCACCTCCACCCCGTCCCTCACCTTCCCTGCGTCTCTTTTGTTTAATTACCTCAATCTTGTCTTAACTCCCACTCATGAAGAAATTAAGACTTTAGGGAAGTTTTAATAATGGACTCTTAAGACAGCCATTTGTAAATTTTATCCCTAAGCTAATAGAAAGAATTGTAACAGGTGCCCTCTGCTAAGTGGCCAAAATATGAAATCTTAATTAGCTGTCAAGGACATCACTTGGTGTAATTTAAAGTTTGGCATGTGCAAACGCTCATAAGAAGCCTGCCCAACTGGCTCTTAATACTACTGATGCTGAAATTCTGCAGAACATAGTTTTTATCAGTACTCAGACAAGAAATGATAGCTCTTTGTTAACAAGGAAAGAAGCAAGAGTAAGAAAAGGGTCCGCTCAAAGAGACACTGACTGATTAGTAATTGTATAAGGTACAGATGCCCATCTTGCTGCTTTTCTAACAGTAACTGAGACATGTGATTCTTTAATTTTTCAAATTTGGGAACGTCTTTAAATGATCGGCTTTGGCTGTGTGTTCTCTTAAATAATAGGAGAAAGATGCAATTAGCGGCACTGCTTTCTGACAAACTGATGAACAAATGGGAGATTTTGAGATATTAAAAATGAAATAATTCTGTAAAAGCAGACCTTTCTCCAGTTTCATTTGTCTCATGAAAATCTGGTATTTTTTCACAGGGACATGCCTCCATTTAATCATGCTAAAGCGTGACATGGAGATCCATTTTCTTGACAGGACAGTTGATCACCCCCTATCACGGTAAGAAAATTAATACCTTCAACTAGCCCTGTGTAGAAAACAGAAGCTGCACACAACAGTAAAGGACAGAAATGTTCTACATTTTAAGTTGCACACAGAATACACATTCTGTGTGAAAAAGATGTCTCTTCATTATTGGGTTATTTTTAACAAAACATGAGCCTTTGATTTCATTAGGACAACCATTTAATTCAAACACTGTTCCTCAAAAGTACATAACTGTCTTTAGATTTAGCATAACTGACTCTGGATTTATACTAACCAGAGTAAACACGTTAAAAATAAAACACGTTACTTACTGCTTAACTAGGACACAGGTAAAATATTTGAGAAGTTTAAGCTATTTAAAGGGCTGGGAGATATTGATTACTTCATTTAAAAAGCAGTCAGAGAGTGCAACCAAGAGGTCAAGAAATATTTAACAGTTTGAAGCACTTTACTGAATAACTCTAAAGATCATGTTAATTGGCTTTGTGCAGTTCTAGGGTAAAATTAATTTTATCCAAGCTAACAATAAAAGGATTAAAAGACATATTAAGTTCCTCAGTCTTAACTGGAATAGGAATCAATGGATTTGAATTAAGGCTAAAGGTGGTTTTATGAGAGATGGACTACCAGCAGATACTTTATATCTGCTATTAGCCACATGTTGATGGCACTTTGTTATTGTTTTAGGTATTAAAACCTTAGATAAGCAGATACCACCAATTACTACTCTGAAAATATAGTTCAAGAACTGTGTGTTTTAACCTAAAAAAAACTGTTTTTCAAAATTTGATTCTTTGTTTAGGATTCAGGATCAGAATGCTTTGTTTAGTTGCCTTATATACAATTTTTAAGACTGTAGCAGAAATTAATGAAAGTGTGTGGTTGAATTCAATCAGAATTTATTTTAACATTGTAACTATTTAAAGCTTGTTATACATGTACACACACACACACAAAAAAAATATTACATTAGGACTGGTTTTAGCATAATAATTTTATGCCAAAAATTTCTGGCACATGATAAGAGTCTAAGTGATATTTATAATGACAGGAATAATTTCCGAATTTGACATAAATTTAAATATGCCCTAATACATCACATCACTTTGGAAATTCACAGCTGTCTATTTGATAATGATAGATGAAAATAAAATTTAAATGTTTTTCTTTATTCTTTTAATAGTAATGTACTTAAGAATTATATGAATATAGAAATAAATTGATTTTCATATATGCTGCCTAGCAAAGCAAAAAATACAATTTGTATTTAATAAGGTACATATTTTATAAATTAATGAACATCCATGACTTTTAAAGTATTTTTATGAATGATCAAAAGAAGAGATCTTACAGCAAGATCTTACAGTAGAAACTAAAGGCAGCATGTAGAGACTAGTTAAAATAATAATATGGGCTAAGCTAGAAAAGTTTCTATTATGGCTTTTTACAACCTTGCCTTACTTGAAATAAGGTATCTTTGCTAATAATAGATTTTGATTAATTATTAAAGAACAAGATTAAACTTAGCAAAGTGAAACTTCATTAATATTGGCAATCTTGAGGACAATAGAACTTTCAGAATGATTTAAGACATGTGATCTACTTTTTTTTTTTATCTACTATACAGAATGTCTGCAGAGAGTTAGAATATCTTAGCATGCATATTGTTCAAAGCTCTATCAATGTTAGTCAATAAAATAACAAAAGATTTCTTTCTATTTTCAGATCAGTAAAATATTTTTCTAAATTTGCATTTTTATCTATTTCTCCTTTCTCAGCTCCAGGGATATTTTAAATGTTATGTGGCACTATCTGCAAATACTATGAAAAAATATCTATAAATACATATTGAGATGAATTTAGAAATACATGACAGTAAAATTTGTCTAATAAAAATACTTTAATACACTCCTGAACATAAACAGAATATCAAAAGTAACTAGATCGTCAAAAACAAGTTGAGCTCAAATTATTTTGTAAATGTACTTTAATCAAGAGAAGTTAAACTTCCCCCAGCTGCTATCTAAATTGATGTACTTGGTTGCCTAATAGAATATTAATAATTTACTTTTAAGATATGCTTTTATTAAATACACATTATAGGGTGCTAATCAAATATGTTATCTTTACCTATATATGCACGTGTGTATGTGTGCATGTCTGCTATAATTATAGACACATATGTACACAATATTCTCAGTGATGGTACCAAGACATTATAACCATGTGAGCTAGAACTACATTTTTGAGAATTTTAAAACATGTTGTCCATATTTTAGAGACATAGTGAGAAAAATGTTAGCCTCAGTGGAGTTTCCACAGTGTAAACAAATTGTTTCCACGTATTTCTCTGCCCAAACATTTTCCATACCTACTTGCTATTTTTAATGTTAAGACTGATAAAGTAAAATGCCATAAAAACATAAAATTTTACCAAATATGTAATAACAAACAAGCTTGTTAACACATACAGAAAAAAATCTTTAAGCAGATTTTTAATATTAATTCATTTTTAAAACAATTTGGTTTTAAAAGAGCTTAAAATGCTACAGTATTCTACAAATTAAATTTCAGTTATCTAATGCACCCCAATTCTTAGTCAAATTCTTCAAGTGTGAATGTGTTAAATGGGGACACAAAAGGGTTCAGGTTGTTGAGGATCAGTGTATAAGAAACGACTCAAAAACTTCAGTCTCCTGGTGGTGAATCAGGGCATCGTGGGCTCATGCGGAGGGTCTGATGGGTTTATGCCGTTTGTAAATGTATACGATGAAGTTCCTGTGTCTAAACCAAGCACTTTCATATGACTAGCATACGATACTATCTTATTTGTTGGCAAAACTCAGAGCACTGCAAATCCTGCAATTTTTACAAAATACAGCAAGTAAATTTTGACAATATGAACAAGTAAAATAAAATCGCAGATGGTTATACGGCCAACATACAAAATTTTGACCTGTGCACCTGAAGTAAATAAAATAAAATGTGTAAGTTTTCTCCATCTTCCTTGCTCTCTGTCTCCTAGGGAAAGGATGGACTGATTAGAGATCACAATCATAGGGAACCCAACATTTCTTTTCATTATTACCAAAGAGAGATGTGCATATAGAATACTCAGCATTCACTCTGCGTTCGTAGCAGAGGCACTTCCCCTATTACCTTAAACACATATTTTAGTTTCTTTGTGACACACTGCCAGTGTTTTACTCACACCTACTGACAGAGCATATCGAATACGCTCCCAAGTCTTTAGACTTTTGCTGCTGCTGCTGCTGTTGCTGCACTATTCCCCCTTGCCCCCAATCCCTTTGGAAACTGAAGTAAACAAACATGCTATTCATTTGTATGTATGCAAGATAGCCCCCTTCTGGAACACCACAGGTTCTGCAAATGTACGCTATTTCTTTCTGCTGCTGATTAAACCATTTTGAAATAATGCCTCTTGCACATGTGTGTTGTGTGTGTGTGCATTTGACAAAATACACCAAACCTATTTCCCACAAAATCAGATAAAACAAAATATATGAAAACTCCACAATAATTTTCTTTTTCAAAGGAAATTTTATATGATCCTACCCTGGCAGTGTGTTAATTTTTTTGATCATTAGAAACCACAAGCTTCAAGAGCAGCTTGCAAGGTTTTCAGGTAATTCATGTAACAATTTCTTATTCTTCACACAGAAATGCTGTATATCCATTTTTTCATGCACTGCATTGTCTTGTTTTTTCCTTTATTCTCTACCTGAATATTAGATAGATATAAAGACTTATATAGTGTAAACATTCTAACCTCAGTTTGGGAGAAAACTGAGATTTTAAAATATCTGAGATATCTATGCAGTCTGAAATCTTTTAGGTAGTAACTATCTTGTAAAATATTCAATTATTGGTTCCATTTACCTTTCAAAGGTAAATCTGAAATAGACATCAGGTTTTAAAAACTAGAAACTGTAACATTAACAAGACCATTAGCTTTTTCGCATGGAAAGAAGAGTTTCAGAAACACAGTGGTTAACCAAAAGTCAAACCAGCTGCTGGGTCGATTCCAACTCATAGGACCCTGTAAGACAGAGTAGAACTGCCCCATAGAGTTTTCAAGGAGCACCTGGTGGATTCGAACTGCCCACCTTTTGGTCAGCAGCCATAGCTCTTAACCACTACACCACCAGGGTTTCCAATGTGAGTCTAAAAACGTAGCAAATTGTTCTCATAGATAATCTTTTCTCATACACTTTACAGATCCTGTGATAAGATTTACTTATAAAAATACTCAAACAGACATGCTGCATTTGTTTAAAAGACCAAATAGAACACATGAGACTTAACATTTGGTGGGCTGTTAGAATACATTCTATGAAGATTTTATACCTGCTCACTTCAGCACAGTGAGAAATAAATTGTTGCACCTGAAGTCATTTTTATTCATAAAATGACAAATCATTTATTGGATTCGCTTAAAATATTTTCATCTAGGTAATTATATCTCTCAACTCAGTGATATAAGGGCAGATCAGAAGGGATAACTGCCTTGCTCTACCTTTGAGGAGTTAACAAGCACATCTACTCATTTATAAGGAGTATTTATAGTATCCACATTTCTGAGTTGCTCTGCATTTGGTCACAACAATGAAACCAATGACAGATATGTGATTAAAAGATATTTTTTCAAGGTTTATCTGGACTACAGAACTTCTCAGGGATTTCTAGCTTTTATTTTCTTAGCAGATTAAATTATAATACTATCTCTGAATTTGAAAAATGATCACTTTATTTCACTTTTTTTTTTTTTTCCCTTCTGCTTTCTTCACTGTAAGTGAAGGTGCTCACTAGAAATAACAAAGTATAGTTAGGAGCAACATAATACTCGGGCATTAATGGCCAAACCTTTCGTAGTACTAGCAGATCTGAGAAAAGATCCGGTGGTTAAGCCCAAAGCAAAGTTATATACCAAAGATATTAATTATTTGGTTAATAAAGAGCAGAGATACATGAGATTTTACATTTTTTTTTAGGAGGATGGAGGATCCTGTGAGTTACTAAAACCTGAGATCCTCTAACATATGGCACAATTCCTACGAATTAAAGAGTCCATGTAAAGATTTAAAGGAGGAATAAAAAGATCAAAGATAACTTTGACTTTTTTTTTTACTAATCACATTCATAGATGGTGAAGGAAGCAAAGCTTTAAAAAAGAAAAAGGCACAATAAGCAAAAGTAAACTAAGAAGTTAGACTTAAAGTCTTAAAATCTGTTGACAAAATAAACTACAAAACCAAACAGCTAAATATATACAAATTATTAGCCCATACATATTACCAACCTATAGAAAAAGTAGCCTGACAATAGCCAAAGGAATATGCATGTGTGTAACTAGCAGATGCTAAAGTTTTATTCTCTCTCATGTTTCTGAGATATTTTTTCTTAGAAATAGATGGCTCTATTTTTCCTCATGATCTCAACTCCTGATCAAGTATCTTCTTCAGGTAATTTAATGAATTTTCATGCTTGGTCAAGTTTAAAGATCTCTATGGATTAGGACTCTTCCATTGCACATGGTGAATAGATATTCTTGGGAGTCTGGGGTTAAAAATACTGATTGTAGGTTACCAACTCCATTTTTCCAAAGAGAATTCTAAGTATCTTCAGAGCTTGAAGAAATAAAAAGCTTTAATTCCTATTAGACAGCTACATATGTTCATTTCTGATCTCATTACATGTTTGGGCTTTCATCACTTTAAGATTCATTTAGAGGAATGAATTATGTATCTTTAAAGTTATTACAGACTATTTTAAAGTACTTTACATTTCTCCATTTTACGATAGCGATAACTAGCCTATCAACTTGACTCTAGTTATCTGACAAATGTTTTTTTAAACACCTTCTTTCTGTTCATATTTCTTTTACTATACAAAACAAATATCTTCTCAAATAAGCATACACAAATATTAAAATTTACTAATAGTCTTTTTCAAATACTTCTTTATAAGATTTCCTGTTAACTATTTAATTCCATTCAGGATTTGGATCTGTGTTGTCTGTCTTGCACATATCAAACAAAAACAGCCTTTTTTGGGGCTTTAATTTTGGCAGCCCTTTCACATGTGCCTAGAGATATCGGATATCTAACTCATGAATTTCTTATGACTATGAATTTGGAAAAGCTACCACTCCTGAAATGAACACATAGAGAAAATTTTAATATTTTAACCTATATGTGTATTTAGTCAGATACTTAGGTCTGTAATATGTCATACTATTTAAAAATATTGTTTGTTAAAAAAAAAAACCTGTTTCTGCTACATGATAACATGTCATCATTTCCTCAAAACCCTGCCATATCTGACTAGTTCAAATCATTAGGTTACTTAGTAGTTGTGAAGAGGTAGCTTTATAATCTTTTCTTACCTTATCTTTTCTTAAGTTGGATAGACACTTCCATATGAAAAAACCTAGACAGTACATATATGTGTTAATGTTGAACATATACCAAAGATATACCCAGGATAGTTCTTATTGTACTTAACTGTACTGAGACTTTTTGGCAGGAAAAAAAGGAAAATAAAATCAAGAGAAGACAAAATTTAGTAAGAACTCCTACCATCACCAATGCCACAAGAGCACCAGTGCCAGTATCATAAATTGCCATATATGGGTTCAACACAGATAAATGACACGATCCAAGGGAAGAATTTAACACAAGCGGTTTCTCTCAGGTATAACTTGTTTCTCTCATCAGCAAAAAAATTTTTTTGAATAATTTTCTAAAACTTTATTCAATGTTTTTGATTTCTACAAATACCTCAAATAATGAGAAGTAGTATTTACTGAAGAAAAAAAAATCCCTCTAAATATGTTTAAGATAAAAGTTCCCATTAAAATAAATAAAACAAACACACACACACAAAAACCTGCAGTCCATCTTTTAAATAATTAAAAAATACTAAGTCTATGCAAATTTCATCTGCTTACTTAACACATGTTGGTGTTTCACACATCAACTACCACTTTATTCTTCATAATTACATAATTATATGTCTCCTGCCATTACTTCTAATTCCTTTACAATAACCAAAATACCGTTAAGAACTTAAAAGAAACAGAAAATACACTACAAAAAACATCTCCTAGGTCTAAGATTAAAACCAAAAAACCAAACCCACTGCTGTGGGGTTGATTCCAACTCACAGTGACACAGTAGGACAGGGTAGAACTGCCCTATAGGGTTTCCAAGGCTGTAAACCTTTATGGAAGCCGACTGCCACATCTTTCTCCCTCCGAGCAGCTAGTGGGTTTAAACCACTGACCTTTCAGTGAGCAGCTAAGCATTTAACCACTGCACCCGCCAGGGTTCCCGGTTCAAGATTAGATTGCTGCCTTTCTAGAATCTTAGAATTTTAAAGAAAAGGGGGATCATAAAGTTCTTTTAACCTAACCAATACCCATATTTCATAGATAAGGAAGGTTAAGTAGGTTAAGTGGCCAAGTTATAAGATACAGGGCACAAAAAGAGTAGGCAGTCATGGTGACATCATTCCAGATCGATCTCCAGAATCTTCCCTGGTCTAGCAAGTCAGTGTTTGTTGCATAGAAACTAGTTAATATCTGACACTTGTTCCAAGATAAATTCCCATTAGGTATTTTCAAATCCTGTACAATTTTAGATCTTAAAAACAATGAAGAAACAAAATTTATAATTAGAAAAATATTTTGAAATATTTTAATCTATAATATCTAATATGACATATGCTTTTTTCTACTGAGCTGTCTATAAAAATGTAAAAAATTTTTGGAAAATATTCTATCAAGCATGTATTGTATATTTTACTGTAACTAGATGAAATAGTTACTTTATATGGAACGCTGAAACATACTAAAAATAATACAAAGCAAAGCACATAAAGATTACTACAATTTAGAGACCAAATAATTAACTTCTTCCACAGGGTGGTAAAATCAGCATGTCATCCACAGAGACATCAACAATTCCCACAGAAGAAATTTTTCTTTAAATTCAATATTTGAGTTGAATTTCAAACATTAAATCAAAGAGTTCCTAGTTACATTTACATAAACCTCACTTAAGTTAACGTCTACTATAAGATCCCATGCACAGATATTTCCAAACTCATATACTGAACATCATATACTGCAAATAAATTCATGATAATTTCTGAAGTTCACATCGTTACATCAGAGAATAGCTAAGAGTCACCATAAGGGTTAAGACAATCATTTTCTACTGCATACTAGTGCTATTCTAAGCCGATAGTGTGTTTAAATCCACACCAATGAAATCAATACGGCACTGTTCTATTCAAGGTGAGACCAAATAAACCTGTCTGAAGCTTTGAGAAATAGGCTTTGCAGTATACTTTGAGTGCTAAATGCCTTTCAGTCCAGAGATCTGTCATTAAATAATCATTAGCCATCATTCACTCTTCCTAAAAAGCTTAACATCTAAACTTGTTCAGCATCCACTAAAGCATTAGTATAGACTACCAAGTAAGTACTCATTAGCACTTAGGGATGTTTCAACCACTCTGTTTAACCACGCATTGCCTAATCAAAAAATACCCCGAATTATTACTACAGATTTATCACTGAATTAGAGTGCAATGTATACAAATGAGTAGTAAAAAGGATATCAATGTAATGATTAGGCTTGTTTGAATAACATGGAATAACCTCACAGAGGTATAATCAACTCCTTCTATCTGACCCATCCAAATAAAACCTCAATGTCTTTCCTACCACTGAACATCAAATAGGATGCAGCATCATATATACGCTAAAGGTAATTAATGTAATCATGATACAGAATTCTTCAGGAGATAATCTTGTCTTTGATCTTGAATGTACATTAAAATAATCCTCCCTTTATCAATGTTATTCATGTCCCAATTTCAATATCTGATCATCTGTATTGCTGAGTATCTATTACAATGGCCCCTGCATTATTTTAGATATCATGAAGTAGAGAGAGAAAACGAAGATATACTTATCTCCTTCTATTACCTGAAAAATTGAATAAATAATATAGAGTGATCTTTATTTAGTAATAATATTGGAGGACACGCATAAATCTGATGGTCAAAGTAATATTCTCTGCACTTAAAAGAAGTTAATTCTTATATGCTATTACACTAATCCTCTCAATTTCAAGCTAATATTAATGAAATGTCATCTCTGAGAGACATTAATTTGATCTTCATTTTTAAAAGCTCAGATAAAAATATACGGCCAGCTACTTATGATCTCATCTACAGTTTTACAACTTATCACTTTCAATTTATTTAATATAGATTCCAGCCTAAATGAGAGTCATATTGTATGAACATTTTATTTAACTGGGTGACATTGATATTTTCCTAGGAATACTTAGGAATTTAAATACAAAATAAAAGTATTCTTTTAGCTATTAGGTAGTTTAAAATTCAAAACATACACTGCTGTAAATATAAATTATAATATTTAGCAACTTTCTAGAATCCTAATTATCAGTCCATTCAATCTATGACTTTTTCATTTTTCTATCAATACCCCCAACATAACACAGATAAGATGCAAACAGGTGAAATATTACTTGGATAGTTTGGTAAATGTAGTATCACAAGATATTTCCATTTGTAAAATATTTTAAAAGAAGATAATTTAAAAGCAAATTTCATCACAGATGATTTTTAAGGGTCAAATTTCCCCTTCTACACAACACTGAGATTTTTAGAACTCTTCCAATATACTATGGAATATACAACAGTCATTTTTTTTTTTTTTTTTTGGTAACTTAAGGTATATCAGCATTTACACTGAACTAGTCAAACAGTGAATTAAAATCAAAGTAATAGTCTAGTCATTACGTAAAAGAAAAATTTCAATGGAAAAAAGCAAGAAAAATAGTAAAGCGAAAACTCATTTCCTTCTGTATAATAATGCAGGGAGCAAGAAAAAGGAGAATATACAAAGTTAGCATTAAGGCTGTGAATAGAAATTAGTCAAAGTTTCCTAGAAGAGCCCCGAATCTCAAAAGTTTTGAAAAATACAGTTTTGCAATAAATAAAAACAAAGTTGTGCAACTATAACAATTCTCTAGGAAATATAGTATATTTCTTTAAAATGTATAATTTGCAAAATTAACACCACTGAACTGGATTCTGGCCTAGGTCTCCTTGTAGAGGTAAGCTCCTTCAGAACCTCATATAAATTCTCATATTTTAACCCACGAAAGAGTAATTTGGCAAACTGCCAGATCTTATCTGCCCTCTCTAACAACACAATTGTTTTGTGTATACTAAACAACTATGTTATGAAAAAGAAATAAAATGCTGCTTTCAAATAACTCAGGCCTTTAAAGATATGTTAGATTAACTGTTAATACAAAAACATGATCAATAAAAGCAATTCATTCTTGACTCTCACATCTCACTGGGTATAGGTAAAAGTTCAATAAAACTGGAATTCTGGATTTTACATTTTGAAGCATGATTACTATTTTATTGAAAAGTATATAGGGGTAACACACTATTTTAAATTATAGTCATTTTGAAACTGAGTTGCAACCTATCCTGATTCTTTATGAATAGACTAGGTTTGTATTGGAAATCAATTGGAAGGCAGGTAAAATTAGATAGCCATGGTTTACCAGAATATCAATAAGAGATAAAACAATATCAAATTCTAAGTCTTATGCTAAAGTAAAGAGAAAGCAAAAAATACTAAAATAAAATTACATTTTCTACATGCAATTATTTGAGATGCTGAAAATATTTTCAATGCTAGTATATATAATCTGAAATACAGAATAATCAAAAAACATTTTCATTATTATTATCAAAACCAAATTTGATTTCATATTTTTAATTTGTATGTCCTAAAAGCTAAAACAAGTATTCTAAAATGTAAGGACACAAAACAGGCAAGTTAAGCCTAACACATTTCAAATATTCATTTAATATAGGCAATGCTAGGTAAGTACGAAAATATTTCCAAAAAATAATAGTGAATCTGCTATGCTAAATTTGAGACTTGATTGTATAAAATTAAGATTAGAAATAAAAAATAGAAGGGAGAGTTAATCACAAACATATTTAAACATCACTGCATGTAGAGGTAATCCAAAAGGCCTAAATTACAAAATAAACATTACTTATTAAATATCTTCACAGGACACTACATGGTAAATTTACATTTGTAAGTATTTCAGTCAATATCAGATCACAATCTTCATGTTAAATAATAAAGCATATAGAGTTCCAAAATACATAAATAGCTAACAATATTAAATTGCTTCAGCTTTGCTTCTGTATTTTCTTTCTTTGTAAATATGTCTTTACACACGAATTTTCTTCTACTTTCTATACTATTAGACCTGCTTAGTCTTATTTGGAAAAATGCATAACTATGAAATTTTATAGAATATACTTACATATATAACTAACCAATCTCATTTATTCTTTAAACATCAATTTAGAAATAAAAATGCACATATCTACAGAGTACAATATTCACTTAAATTTTTTTGTGTGTAAAAGCATTGAAAGAGTCTGACAGTCTAATTGTTAGCATCTAGCAAGGATTACACCAGAGGCTATTAAGCACACATTCCTTATCTTAACTAAATGTTCAAAATGGCCAGATTTAATTTTCATAAGACAGATCAATATTATGATACTTATTTTCTTAAAATATTTTTCAAAAACCCCTAAACCTAAACACCATGCTCGTTCCTAGAGTGGCAAATACAGAAAATTAGTAGGTTCTTGAAATATGCTACCAACAGTCCTGTTCAGAAATGAAAGGCTAATACTATATGAAAGAAAGAAAAAAAAAATGAAACCACAAATAAGTAACGGAATTATAGCAGGCCCCACAGTACTGCAGAAGCTCCATCTGCGACCGCTCTGCCGCTGGAGGACTCCAGAGAGAGCTAACCCGGTGTGATAAAAGACTTGGCAAAGCAATTCTGACTGTGCAGCAACGCTAAGTTGTGGACTAATACAAGAACAGGAGGCCCAGTCGCTGTCTTTCACCATGTGCAATTTACACACGGCTTTATCAACAGCCTTAGTGCTGAATACAGAACACACTCTATTTGGCTTTCAGTCAATTAAGCTTTAAGCTGTCAGCAAACAAGACTTTTAAGTTAATTTTGAATCACCACGAATCAAGTTGAAGGTTGTGAAAGGGCGACTCACATGCCGGCATGAAAAAAGGCAGTTTAATTGCTTCTGAATAGCTATTATATGCTGCAATTGGCCTATTGAATCTTAGATGATCTATTTATTTATCAAAGTGCAACCATCAAAGATTAGTAAAAGAGTGAATAATATGTTCTTGTACTTTCACCATTTTGCACAAGAAACTGATGTTGTATTTGAAAAGGTGTAAAGAAATCATAGGCATATTGCATTTTTTTATGAAAAAAGTTTTGTGCAATGGAAAACTAACAAAACAGTCAACAAAAAGATACACTTTCTAAAACAGATACACTTTTTACCATAAAATATTTTCATGTGTTATTTAATATAAAGTTGATTTAGAATGCACACACTCCTTTATAAATGTTCGCATTATACAATTTTCACTGAATAAAGAGACCCAGAAAATGAATTATAAAACTGAATTAAATGAGAGGTTAAAAAACATCTTAATTTAGAATTCCTTAGATAAACTGTATTATTAATTGTGGGAGGGTGAAGGACACTAAATGTATCACCTTAATAAAGATATTTTTGAACTAAGAGTAATGATTTGTCAAAAAAGGCATAAACAAATTAAAAGGATTATTATATTCCTAATATTGCATGACATCTATTTTTTAAAAAAGATTGTGGTTGGCCACAATCCTAATCACTTTTTTCCTGAAATTATTTTTTTCAATTGCATGTACTCTGGTTTATTATTATAGGGTTACTCATGAGTGCTGGATACGTGTATTGATTTTTTTATTAGAAGAGAGCACTGAAGCATTAGGTCGAGGGGGGAAAATGCTCTGATTTTGTAAACAGATGTAAACATAGATCGAATTTAGAGACTGGGTAAAACCGAACCAGTTTGCTTCTGCAGGAATGAGCTATGATCCTTTTTACAACTCTACATACACTTTAATACATTTTTCAATAGGAAATGTATTGACCCATATGCTTGTGTTGATTTACATAGGGAAATCATCTAGAGATTAATGGTTATAAAGTATTATTGGTTATAAGAATTTTGATAGAATATGGGTCAATTTCAGTGTTCCCTCAAGACAGTCACATATTCTTGGAAGCTTGGACCTATCACTCTGTTTCCAGTCAGCAGATGGGATGGGCTTGTGAATCAGTACTGACTACCATCCTTCCAGGAACCACTACACAAGCAGGGGCTGAAAGTCAATGAAAGGGTGGAAATTCTTTCTCCTTCCCTCTTCTCCTATCCATCAGTATAAAAGACTATTCTTGCATTTATATTCACAAAATATCTTAGAATCATTTGCTAGTTACTCTTCACAAAAATCGATGCTATTAAAACCATAAATATAAAGACATTAAAGTACAGAATGCCTATATGACTTCCTAGGGAAACGCAGGAAGGAAGCAGATTAAGAGCCAGACTTCCCAGGATAAAACAAAGCAGAAACCATGTGAAGAAGGAATCTTTTTCTCTTCATCATTTTTATGAAGCATTAACAAAACACCTCGTTGCATTCGCTGGTCACAAAAGAATGTGTACACTGCATATCGTGTAATATATTTGTGTACTTTTACATTTACATAGACAGAGTGCTCCTGACACTTTCACGTTACTCATCCCAACACCCACTCATTCAAACTGGGAAGGAGGACATGACAGAAAGCAAGACAGACAAGTTTTCTACTTACATTCAGGGAAGGGAGGCAAACACACAAATTAATACAAATTACGAAGTGCAGTAATAAAAAAAAAAAAGAAAGAAATAAGAGACTAAGACAGAACAATCAACTTTAGACAATAAAATCAGATACAAGGAACATGAGGCACAGTGATTGAATAATTTGCTCAAGTCTCATAGCTAGTAAGTAGTGGAGCCAGGATGCGAACCCAGGTAGGCTAACTCTAAAGCCAATGCTTTTAACTATTATTTTAAATAAACAATAAAAATCAGGTTAAAAAAAGACCATTTCCTGAAAGGTCTCAGAGCCTAATGGGAAAGCAAAGATAAATTCACATATACTCGAAATCCGAGGAAGAAAGCAATATTTGTCATTAAGTAAAGGCCACAACAGTAAGAAAGTCATGGATGTTCAGAGGAAGTTGACCTCAGCTGGGAAAAAGAGGGCTTCAAAGAGGAAGTACCACTGGAGACAGGTTCTAGAGTCCATTCCAGTTTGGACAAGAAACGGGGGTGCATCTAAGGAATAAGAAACTACTGCAGAAGTAGAGGCCTACCTAGCCACCACTGCATTCCCTCCCCCCACCCCACTCCATGGCCTCCCTCTTATCCACCTTTACCCTTGCTCTATTTTTTGCCCATGGTATGTACCACCTTTTAACATCCCATACCAAAAAAACCAAACCCACTGCAGTCAAGTCTATTCTGACTCATAGTGACCCTATAAGACAGAGTAGAACTGCCCCACAGGGTTTCCAAGGATGTAAATCTTTACAGACGTAGACTGCCACATCTTTCTCCTGTGGAGCAGGCGGTGGGCTTGAACTGCAGACTTTTCAGTTAGCAGTCAAACACTTAACCACTGTACCACCAGGGTTTCTCTTAACATACCATAAAAGTTATTAATTTATTGTGTTTATTGCCCCCTACAATTACTCTCCCGTGCTAGAATGTAAACTTCATGAGGATAGGAATTGAGATTTCTATTCTTTTGCTGACAGATGTAGCTCCAGGGCCTAGAACAATTCTTGGCACAGAGATGCACAATAAATATTTGTTCGATTGATGAATAAAGATAGAAGCAGAACAGCTCCAATCATCCATGGGAAACGGGAAAAGGTTTACTCTGATCAAAGTTAGAGATGGTAAAAGCAATAAGTGGAAGCTACGGCCAGATTTAGGAAACCCTGGCGGAGTAGTGGTTAAGAACTATGGCTGCTGACCAAAAGGTTGGCAGTTCGAATCCACCAGGCTCTCCTTGGAAACCCTATGGGGCAGTTCTACTCTGTCCTATAGGGTCACTACGAGTCAGAATTGACTCAATGGCAATGGTTTTTAAAGCTAGGTTTAAGGAGCCCTGGTGCGGCAGTGGTTAAAGTGCTCAGCTGGTAACCAAAAGGTCAGGAGGGTGCTCTGCAGGAGAAAGATGTGGCAATCTGCTTCTGTAAAGCTTATAGCCTGGGAAACCCTACGGGGCAGTTCTATTCCATCCTATAGGGTCACTATGGGTCGGAATTGACTTGATGGAACACAATAACAACAAAGGTTAGAATTACAATGAGAATCTTACTTAGAAGTGAAGATGGTGAGACTTTGACTCGCTTACTCTGGACATATGATCAGCAAAGACCAATAGCTAGAAAAAGACCTAATGTTTGGTGAAGTAGAGGGCCAATGAAAACATGGGAAAGCCTCAATGAGGCAGACTGACACAACAGCCACCAACAATGGGGCCAAACATACCAACAATCATGAAGACGGTGCAGGAACAAACAATATTTCGTTCTATTATACATAAAAAAAAAAAAAATACATAAGGTCGCCATTAATCGGAGCCGACTTGACAGCAACTAACAAGGCTAGAATGGTGAAGCACTTTTAGAATACAGAGGTCTTGAATACCAAGCTAAAGAGATTATATTCTGAAAGCAATGAAAAACCAGTGAAATTTTTTGATCACATGATGATTATTAGACGAATCTGGCAACTGTTCATTAAAGAGATTTGAGATATGAGAGTCAATAGCTGCTAAAAGTCACAAACCAGGGTAGTGGTAGTAAAAAAGAAGAAACATTGTACACCACTAAAAACTTCGTGTGTGTCTGTGTTTAACAGAGCTAAGAGGCACAATAGAGAGTGCAGAGTCAAACATGATTTTAAGGTTTCAAGTCTGGGTGAATGGTGCTATTGATAAAAATAAATTCAGTTTAAACATAACTGAGTTTGAAATATATTAAGGATATCCAGGTGGGAAGCCTAGCAAGCAGCTGAAAATAAAAGCCTGGAGCTCAGCAGAGAGATGAGACCTGGAGAGAGAAGGCTGGAAATCCTTCATGTTCAGGTAAGACTGGCTGACAGCTCGCCAAAGAAAAGAGATCTAGACAGAGAAGAGGTCTAAGCAGAGAACTCTGGGAAAAACCTAATTACATACTAAACTTTAGGATCAGAGGAAGTTCCCCTTCCCTACTTTCTTCATCTGACAAACCTTCACACAGCCTTTCAAGTCCAGCAGAAATGCTATAAACTGTTAGCTGGCCCATCCTCTATGTTCCCACACTGTTTAGTGTGAAGCCTTACTGGGGCACTAATCCGGCTGCATTGTAAACTGGTTATTTCATATGTCTTTTACCCCTTACATCCCAAGAACCTATTCCAGGGTGCCCCCACATGTATATGTATGTATAGATGTATGTCTGAGTGTATATGTAAGATTTCATGCTGCCAGTATGCATGTATGTATGTATACACGTGCATCTCAGTTTGTACATAAAGTTTTCGTGGTGCCGATAGGTTCCTGGTCCGCTAAGGATTCCATTCTCTGAAGGAAAATACTAAATCAGAAACCATTATTTGGTATTTTCATTTCTTGCTAATATAAAGAACCAAGAAGCCCTACATATTGCCTCAAAGGAAGATAATTACTCGTGAATGTTTTACATTGAACCAACAGAAGCTTTTAGTATTATACTGCTCACAGAATTTAAGTCTCATTCCTAGTGAGGAACTCAGCACATTCTCACAGAGTCCTTGGTGCTATCTTAAGCTGAAAGAGAAGTAATTAGAAGGAATAAAAGCAAACATCTCCCTCATATTACAAACTTTCCCCTTCTAGGTTATAAAAATAATTACATATTAGGGGAAAGGTAGCCGTAAGCCAAAATTTTAGAATAGATGTGGTTTCAACTCATAATCTCTACTTCTCAAAAATTTATCAAAGGAAGGGGAAGAGAGGAATGTAAAATGGCATTAAACTCTTGCTTCAAAGTACTGTTCTTTTTTTTTTTTTAAAGAAATTTTAGGAATCCCAGGCAGCTATTCAATACTTTGATATATGATATAAGGTACGGATTCAGAAAACTCTTAGTAATTCCTTAGTAATAGCCTAGAAGTATAGACTATAACATAAATCTTTTCCTTAAGTAAAATGTGGATCACTCTTATTTAAATCAAAAAGTATATTAGAAGTTCTAGAATCTTTAAGACAATGGAAGTTGATTTCTCCGGTAGAATAACTATATACAAAGGAGCATCTGTTACAGAAGCAGTCTGTCAGGGCACACTGATTGTTCCACAGACTCAATGTAGAGATTTTAGAAAATTACTGGAGGTCCAGTGAGTTCTTATTCACCACTTCTTAGATTCCCTGTAGAGATTTCCCTAAGCTGCCCTGGCTTCCTGCCCCACTGCTTCTCACTCAGTCTCTCTCAGGAGTACTAGAGTAACTTTTCTGATTGATGGGTCAGGGTAAGGCATGGTCATGAGTACCTCAGGCCCTTCCCCTCTCTTTGGGGTATATTTACTTGCAAAGAACAGACATTCTGCTCTGCTCTCAAAGTCATGAGTTTTACAGAGGCTGGTGCAGAGAGGCAAAAGCCTGTGATGAATAATTAATTTGACTCTAAATGTATTATGGAAGAACAAAGGGCCAAAAATAACCAAGACACTTACGAAGAAGAAGAAAGAGAGGGAAGATATGCCCTACTGGACAAAAAGACTAATTATAAAGCTACAGTAATTAAAACAGCTTGGTATTAGTGCAGGAATAAACTTACAAATAGGGACCATAAAACAGAGTTCAGATATATATACATACATCATTAAAAAATGGTTATTTGAAATTGGAACTTACACCATATGTAAAAATCCATTACAGGTAGATTAAGAAGTTACATGTCAATAGCAAAACACTAAAACATTTAGAAGTAAATATATATGATAATATAGGGAAGAATTTCTTAAACAAGATCTTAAAAACACTATTCATAAAAGGAAAGACCTATAAACTACATAAAAATTAAGAACTACTTTTAATCAAAAGTAACTTAAAAATGAAAAAATAAGGTATTAATGGAGAGAAGACATTTGCCATACAAATAATTGACAAAATATTAGTGTTCCGGACATATAAAGAACTTCCACAATTAGAAAAAGACAAAAATCCAATGAAAAAAGAGGAAAAGACATGTGCAGGCATTTCACACAGGAGGAAACACATGTGCTGAAACTCAGCAGAAAGGAAATACAAATCAAGGGCACAACAAGATACCCTTTTCTACCCTTTCCATTGGCAACGTTTAAAATGTCAAATGTTGAAGAAGATGTAGATCAAGAGAATCTTATACATAGTTTAGATAAGAATTTAAATCTTTTATAAAGTTGACCATTTGCATATCCTAAGACAACAATTCCAGTCCCAGGTACATACTCAAAAGAAAATCGTATACATACGTTCAGGGTTGGCATAGTGGTTAAGTGCTATGGCTGCTGACCAAAAGGTCGGCAGTTCAAATTCACCAGGCGCTATTTGGAAACTCTATGGGGCAGTTCTACTTGTCCTATAGGGTCACTATAAGTCAGAATCGACTCGATAGCAGTGGGTTTGTTTTTATTTTTGTTGTTGTTTTTATACATTCGGAAGACATGGATACGAATGTTCATAGCACCACTTTTTGTAATAACAAAACCAAAAAACCCTAATAACCCAAATGTCCATTGATAGAAAAATGAAGTGATTTTTCCTACTTACTCTCAATAAGTAGTAAAAATGACTGAACTACAGCTATACACAACAACATATAAGAACCTATATGATGTTAAGCGAAAAAAAGCAAGTATCAAAATATTGCATATACTGAGACATCCATTTTTAAAATTAAAGCAAGTGAAACTAGGTGATATATTGTTTGGTATTCTTATGCATGAGACAAAATGAGTAAAAAAAGATCAAAAGAACAAAAAGTCTAGGGGTAATAGCATGAGACTCCCAAATCAGCTAGTGGTTGCCCATAGCAGCAGATTAATATTGATGATCTTAGAGCCACAGCTCAAATTCCAAAAAGAGATGCAGAAGGTGGCAGTTTATTCTTCTTTGGAATAAAATATTTGTAGGGTTCTAATAATAATAAAATAATAGCACACAAACATGTCGCTATTGTTATGGACTGAACTGTGGCCCCCCAAAATATGTCTCAACTGGGCTAGGCTATGATTCTCAGTATTTTGTGATTATCAACCATTTTTTTCATCTGATGTGATTTTCCTATGTGTTGTAAATCCTACCTCTATGATGTTAATGAGGCAGGATTAGAGGCAGTTATGCTAATGAGGCAGGACTCAATCTAAAAGATTAGGTTGTATTTTGACTCAATCTCTTTCCAGATATAAAAGAGAGAAGAAAGCAGAGAGACAGGGGGACCTCGTGCCACCAAGAATGATGAACCACGAGAAAAGCAGGTCCTTTGGACCCGGGGTCTCTGTGCTGAGAAGCTCCTAGACCAGAGGAAGACTGATGACAAGGACCTTCCCCCAGAACCAACAGAGAGAGAAAGCCTTCCCTTGGAGCTGGCTCCCTGAGTTCAGACTTCTAGCCTCCTAGACTATGAGAAAATAAATTTCTGATTGTTAAAGCCACCCACATGTGGTATTTCTGTTATAGCAGCACTAGATGACTAAGACAACTATCTTGGTCTGTGTCTTAGTTATCTAGAGCTGCTACAACAGAAATACCATGAGTGGATGGCTTTAACAAAGGGAAATTTATTCTCCTCTCATAGAGGCTAGAAGTCCAAACAGGGTGCTCTAGGGAAGGCTTTCTCTCTCTGTCAGCTCTGGGGGGAGGTCCTTGTCATCAATCTTCCCTGGTCTTGGAGCCTGGTCAGGGACCCTGGGTCCAAGGGACACACTCTGCTACCTGCACTGCTTTCTTGGTGATATGAGGTCCCCATGTCTCTCTGCTGGCTTCTCTCTTTTTTATCTCAAAAGAGATTGAGTAAAAATACAACCTAATCTTTTAGATTGAGTCCTGCCTCATTAACATCATAGAGGTAAGTAGGATTTACAACACATTAAAAAAAAAATTTTTTTTTTTTTTTAGGAAAATCACAATAGATCACAAAATGAGGGACCATCACACAATACTGGGAATCATGGACTAACCAAGTTGACACACACCTTTTGTGGGGACACAATTCAATCTGTATCAGTCTGCAATGTCTCTTCCCTCTAAAATTCTATGATAGCTCAGCTATAAAGCTGTAGCATTTAAACAAATTAAATGCTATATAAAGATCTTTAAATGCAGTTATTCTCAAGTATTAGGTATTTCTGTGTTAGCTTATTCATTTCAGATTTGCACTTGACACTGATCACTCTGTGTATGTATGTGTGTTTCAGAGAGAAAGTATGAATAAAATGCTGAAAGGCAGGGTATTATCTTATGGGGTCTGACCCTTGGCTCACGCAGGCTAGCAAGCAGCCTTCTGATAGGATCCATACTAGAGCACTGCAGCGAAAATTGCTCTCATCCACTAAGAAATTGGCTGAATGCGTGAATGTAAGTTAATAAGCAGCAGAAAGAAGAAAATGGTGGAAAGAGACAAAGGAAGACCTCAATATCATTAGTCAAAACAAAGTCAGGGGCCAACTGTGGAATAGATCATCAATTGCTCATATGCAAGTTCAAGCTGAAGCTGAAGAAAATTAGATCAAGTTCATGACAGTCAAAGCACAACTTTGAGTATATCCCACCTGAATTTAGAGACCATCTCAAGAATAGATTTAATGCATTCAACACTAATGACTGAAGACCAGACAAGCTGGAATGACATCAAGGACATCATACATGAAGAAAGTAAGAAGTCATTAAAAAGGCAGAAAAGAAAGTAAAGATCAAAATGGATGTCAGAAGAGACTCTGAAACTTGCTCTTGAGCATTGAGAAACTAAAGCAAAAGGAAAAAATGATGAAGTAGAAGAGCTGAACAGAAGATTTCAAAGGGCAGCTTGAGAAGACAAAGTATTATAATGACATATGCAAAGACCTGGAGTTAGAAAACCAAAACATGCTCCACATTTCTCAAGCTGAAAGAACCAAAGAAAAAAATCAAGCCTCAAGTTGCAATATTGAAGGATTTACAGGGAAAATATTAAATGATGCAGGAAGCATAAAAAGATGGAAGGAATACACAGAGTCCCTATGCCAAAAAGGATTGGTCAACATTCAACCATTTCAGAAGGCAGCATATAATCAAGAACCACTGGTACTGAAGGAAGAAGTCCAAGCTACAGTGAAAGCACTGGCAAAAAACAAGACGACTGACAGAATACCAACTGAGATGTTTCAACAAATGGATGCAGAGCTGGAAGTGCTCACTTGTCTCTGCCAAGAAATTTGAAAGACAACTACCTGGCCAACTGACTGGAAGAGATCCATATTTACGCCTATTCCAAAGAAAGATGATCCAACCGAATGTGGAAATTATAGAACAATATCATTAATATCACATGCACGTACAATATTGCTGAAGATCATTCAAAAGCCACTGCAGCAGTACACTGACGGGCAACTGCCAGAAATTCAAGATGGGTTCAGAAGAGGATGTGGAACCAGGGATATCATTGCTGATGTCAGATGGATCCTAGCTGGAAGCAGAGAATACCAGAAAGATGTTTACCTGTATTTTATTGACTATACAAACGCATTTGACTCTGTGTATCATAACAAATTATGGGTAACATTGTGAAGAGTGGGGATTCTGGAACACTTAATTGTGCTCATGAGGAACCTGTACATATATCAAGAGGCAGTTGTTTGAATAAAACAAGAGGATACTGCATGGTCTAAAGCCAGGAAAGGTGTGTGTCAGGGTTGTATTCTTTCACCATACTTATTCAATCTGTATGCTGAGCAAATAATCTGAGATGCCGGGCTATGCGAAGAACAAGGCAGCAGAATTGGAGGATGATTCATTAACAACCTGCGATATGCAGATGACACAACCTTGTTTGATGAAAGTGAAGAGGACTTGAAGCACTTACTGATGAAGATCAAAGACCACAGCCTTCAGTATGGATTACACCTCAACAATAAAGAAAACAAAAATCTTCACAGCTGGACCAATAAGCAATATCATGATAAACGGAGAAAAAGCTGAAGTAGTCAAGGATTTCATTTTACTTGGATCCACAATCAACAGCCATGGAAGCAGCATCATGAAGTTAAGTGATGCATCGCATTGGGCAAATCTGTTGTAAAAGACCTCTTTAATGTGTTAAAAAGCAAAGATGTTACCTTGAAGACTAAGGTGCACCTGACCCGAGCCATGCTGTCTTCAATTGTGAAAGCTGAAGAATGAATACAGAAGACTGAAGAATTGATGCCTTTGGTGAACAATATCAAATATACCATGGACTGCCAAAAGAACAAACAAATCTGTGTTGGAAGAACTACAGCCAGAATGTACCTTACAAGCAAGAATGGTGAGACTATGCCTCACATACCTTGGACATGTTACCAAGAGGGATCAGTCCCTAGAGAAGGACATCATGCTTGGTAGAGTAGATAGATAAAAAAAAAAAAATTTTTTTATCAGCAAAAAAAAGGAAGATCCTCAATGAGATAGGCTGACACAGGGGCTGCAACAATGGGCTCAAGCATAGCAATGATTGTCAGAATGGCCCAGGACCGGGCAGTGTTTTGTTCTGTTGTACAAGGGGTTGCTATGAGCTGGAACCAATTCGAAGGGGCCTTACAACAACACGGGGACACAATTTTGATACTCACAATGCTGGGTACTTTAGGATAGAAATTAAATAAATATAAAACATACAAATTTAGAAGCAGGTAGAAATTTAGTCATTAAAACGTATATTCATAATTTATCAGTAGGTATTCAAAATGTTAAGGAATTAACTTCCTTACATCATTTAATCATTCAAAGGTACTAAGTCCAGTTTGATACAATGAGCCTACATTGGTCTATAAACAGCACAGGATCTGAACTGAACATTCTCTGAGCTGTGTACTCTGCTTTAGAATAAAATGCCTGAGAATTTAAATAAGGATCAATGACCTCTCTCTCAGGTATTAAGAAGTAAAAGGCAAGCAAAATAAAGCTATAATGACATAGAAATTTTACCACATACTTTCATTTTAAGGAGCCATGGTGGCATAGTGGTTAAGAACTTGGCTGTTAAACAAATGTCAGCAGTTCAAATCCACCAGCTGCTCCTTGGAAACCCTATGGAGCAGTTCTATTCTGTTCTATGGGATCGCTATGAGTTGGGATCAACTTGACGGCAACTGGTTTTAGTGTTTGGTTTTTCATTTTAAGTGCTTGCTGAGTTCCTTAACATTAATTCATGCAAATCCAGATTTTCTACTGTCCATCACCATCATCTTCTTCTTCTTCATTATCATCATCACACAGTGCTTTTCTGAAATAACCTTATTTTTATTTACCATGCTAGTTATTAAAATGCAAAGGTTTAAGTATCCCTCAGAATTTTATCTGACTAGAAACTTATAAGTTACTTCATTTTGCATCGATGTTTAGCCATATCAGTTATTGAACAGTAATAGATCAGCTCTTAATGGCTTTCTATTCTTAAAAACAAATTGTTCATTTTAATGGTTAATTTTATGCTGTATGAATTCACCTCAATTAAAAAAAAAAATCAAAATCCTTCAAAGCCTAAGTCTAATTCTCAAGCTACGTTTTCACTTATTTTTCCCCTATGTTTTTTCTAAGTTCACTAATAATGATTTGATAAAGTGGCATTTTTAGTACACTAATCAAAATTAGAGGTTATCAAACTGGTTTAAATTTTTACAATAGCAAACTGTTAAACAGATTTGGCGTGTGACATTTTTACTTAAACTTGTTGGTGATTACAGCTGATAAGAAACATTAATAAATCCAATAACATTTTTCTACACGGCCATTTTGAAATGTCAGCCATTGCTAATCAATAGACTTTTTTTCTGACTGGTCACAATGGCTCACAAAATTGTCACAATGACTAATTTTGAGATCACTTTCCAGGTCATACCATAAAAAGCTTGATACAAATAGTGACTAGTTTTGGGTGCTCATGATTCTTCACTCAGGAAAGAGCCAATTATACTAATGGCAATAACTGCATTTGTTTTTCAAATGCAAATGATTAAAACGTGAACCTCTTTTACATTCCCACTCCCAAATTCAATTGCATCTTAACTGCACTGACATCTGTCATTCAAACAGATGTTAACTCATAAACCTGACAAAGGACAAATTGTGTATGCAAGTTTGCTGTGTGACAGATGTTTATCAGTCACAGCTCTGAGAATAGTCACCTCTGACTACAGGATACTTAGTGATATTTTTGTTAAACTTTAAAAATTCCCCCCGAAATTAATACACTGGTAACAATTATGATCCTATCAAAATTCCAATAAAAACAGTCTCACAGAAATTGGTATCAAATTACTTCAACTTGAAGTTATGAGATGACATAAAAATTCTCATTGACAAATGGGCTAAATCATCCTCTTAAAAGTTTTACTTGAAAAGTTTATTTCAATGAAATAAAAAATTATTACAAAGTGTTGGTAATAAAACAAAATAGTTCTTTCAACTCATATTATCTTTTAGTTATAATTTTATGGGGAAGAGATAAAGAAAGGTGCAAGAAGAAACACATAGCCTCATGTTTAGCATCTGAAGAGGTTAAATCTGTTTCAGATTTCAAAAAAGAATGTACTTATGTGGCTGTTTTTACACAATAGCTACTGCTGGATGTGGTGGATGGCTTTTCAAGAAGTAATTAAACGCAAATTAAAAGCTTCTTTGATCTCTGCGTGACTGGCTGCGGAGGGAATCACATCCCAAAATGTGTGCTGACAGAATCTCCCCTAACCCTCTGAAATGAGGCCCAGCAGGAGCCCCGTCCAGGGGCTGACTCATGGGGCACCCTCTTTGTCCCCACCATGGGTCAGGGGCTAGTTGGTTG